>NC_022014.1:3515273-3541594 GCF_000317375.1 Microtus ochrogaster
CTCCCGAGTGCTGGGATTAAAGGCGTGCGCCACCACTGGCCCAGCTGCAGCCTGACTAAGGTGACCACAGACCAGGAAGGAGTGACCAAGAGTAGTGTCTAAATCAGAGAAGTTCCTTGTTGTAACCTTTTTGTTTGTTTTTTTGTTTTTTGTTTTTGAAGACAGGGTTTTTCTGTAGCCTGTCCTGCCCTGAAACTAGCTCTTGTAGATCCTCCTGCCTCAGCCTCCCGAGTGCTGGGATTAAAAGCGTGTGCCACCACTGCCCGACCTTTTTTTTTTTTTTTTTTTTTTGTAACTTCTTGTAACGTATATTAGTCTTTGGAAATGGATCCAAAGATCAGGCTCTTTAGTTCTGATCTGTGGCAGACGGAATAGAAATAAATGAGGCTCTGTACCCTTGGCCCAGCTTCTAGCTCCTTTGGGATCAAACTAAACAGTCTTTGGGGATCACCTTATTCTCCAGCACCCAGTGAGTCTAAATCTTGAATGAAGCAATGTCTGGTGTGGGGAATAGGAAGAAAGTACAGCTGAAGGAGGATGTAAGATAGGCAGGCGGCTTAATCTCTGTGATGGGCTGCCTGGCTCTGCTCAGCAAGGGGCTAACCTGAGAGTTCACTGGGGCTCCTAGTTTGCTGACAGCAGTGGAGGGAGCCGAAGGTACAAAGCCTGGGGCAGCCTTTCTGTGCCCACACACTGGCTTGTCTGTGGGCTGGCCATTTGGCCTTCCTCAGCCTCCACTCCAGTCTGTCAGAGCTGCTGCTCCTGGTGTATCTGTAGCTTTTAGTTATGTTGTCTCTGACAGCTGTTACAGTGTTTTATAGTGGAAAATCCAGTCTCCTTCAAAGCCAAGCAACTTCCTCAGTCATCCCTGTCTTGAATGGTCAAAGGAGAATTTGAACCTAGGTCTGTCTGAGACTAGGGCCTATGGTCATGATTGCCCTGTCACGAGTACCATGTGTGTGAAGTGCCAGCCTGAACCCAGGTTTAAAACTTAGCAGCTGGTTGTATCTTACTGTGGACCAGGGTTCCTGTAAGTCTGGTCTTAACAGCAAGTGGGCACCTTGCACTCTATCAGGTCTCTGATTGGCTTGTTCAGGAGGAACCCTCGGAGAGGAACCTACCAACCCCCCATCCTTCACTAGATACTCTGTGTCCCCAGAATGCCAGTCCTCGGGAAGAGTCATGTGACTGAAGGGAAACAGACCTCTAGGAATGAGTTGATAATGGAGGACTTGATGCTTGAAAGTCCCAGGTAGAAGAAGATGACAGGGTAGAAACCAAGAAATAGGGCCATCCAGGGGCGGGATACCCATTGTATAGAGGGGGTGAGACGGAGCTGCTAGGAGTGTATATAGCAGGGGATGAGACTGGGCAGGTCTCTGCCCCCTACATTCTGTCTGAGTTACTCCAGCTTCTGTGGGTGGGAAGAAAAACCACTAGGGAAGCAGGTACCTGGATCAGTTGCCACAAGTTGCCACCAGTTGGATTTGTTTTAGATAGCAAGGCACTCGAGTGGGATGATATATATCTCAGGAGCTCTGTCTGCTCTGGATCTGGCTAGTCCCCTCCTCTGGGAAGCCCTCTGCACTTCTAGAAAAAGCCTGATTCCTACACCGCAGACTTGGGAAAGGAAAAACGGTGAGGTGAAGCTAGTGCCACTAGCAGGAGCGGGGTTGAAGCTCACTCCCTGAACTCTGAAGAGGTTCAGCCTGAGCAGGGAAGACGTGGAGGTTGGGTATAGGGTGTAAGAAGGAGACAGACTGCTGGGACCCATGCAGAGTTGGGGCAGTGGGTCTAGACAGCGGAAGTCAGGCTGGGGTGCTGGGAAGGGAAGAAGCAGAACAGGCTTCTGTCCAGGGCTTTAGACGTTCTGTGAGATCTTCAAATCTGAGGGATTTGACACTCTAGCGGCCCTGGCTGGCACACCCTGCCTGTTTGGGGTGGGAAAGATGTGCTAAGGGGACATCAAGGGAAAAGCAGGGCAAGTGTGTATAGTTTTGCTATGGCAACCAAGTCTGTTTCTATAGGATTTGGCAGCCAGATCTGGGTTTGAGCCAGGGGGAGCTGAAGTAGGGGCTGGACGTTCTTCAGGTCCCGGCACTGGCTTTCTTATGCCAGGAGATATGCTTGGAATTTTGGCAAGTATAACCAGAGGGTGCTCTGGCTGAAGTCCAGCCCGTCAGCTACCCACAGCTCAGACAAGCCTCGATACTCGTCTACTGGTAACAGCCAAGATGTGTGTGTGTGTCTATGTCTGTCTGCAAGACAGAGAGCATCACTAATTATTGCAGGCTGGCCTTAGCTTTAGGGTGATCCTTCTGCTTCAGGCTCTCAAACTTTTTGTCTTTTTAAAAAGACCAAATTGGGCCAGGCAATGATGGCACATGCCTTTAATCCCAGCACTCAGGAGGCAGAAACACGCAGATCTCTGTGTGTTCAAGGCCAGCCTGGTCTATAGAGTGAGTTCAGAAAGGCTCCAAAGCTATAGAGAAACCCTGTCTTCTAACCCTCCACCAAAAAAGACCAAATTGGAGAGATGGCTCAGTGGTTAAGAGCACTTGATCTTACAGAGGACCCAGGTTCAGTTCTACGTACAGCTCACATCTGTTTGTAACTCCAATACTAGGGAATATCTGCTCTCTCTCTATCTCTCTGTCTCTCTCTCTCTCTCTCTTGTAGCTTTCAAGCCTGTCCTGGATGGAGTTCTTGTAGACAAGACTGGCCTCGAACTCTCTTTTGGCCTTTGTGAGCATTCTGTTTATGGTACACAGGCATACATGTAGGCAAAACTTCACACACATAAAATTAAATAAATATATATATATTTTTTAAAAGATTTATTTATTTATTAAGTATACAGTGTTCTGCCTGTATGCATTCCTGTAGGCCAGAAGAGGGAACCAGATCTCATTACAGATGGCTGTGAGCCACCATGTGGTTGCTGGGGGGTGGGGGGGAGGCCTTTGGAAGAGCAGGCAGTGCTCTTAACCACTGAGCCATCTCTCCAGCCCATAAATATATTTTTTAAAAAAAGAATTGCGCCAGGCGGTGGTGGTACACACCTTTAATCCCAACACTCAGGAGGCAGAGGCAGACGGATCTATGTGAGTTTGAGGCCAGCTTGGTCTACAGAATGAGTTCCAGGACAGGCTTCGAAGTTACACAGAGAAACCCTGTCTCAAATGATCCTGGAGTTTGGTTAGAGCACTTATGGTTCTGGCGTGGAATTTGGGTCCTAGTGTTTATAGTGGGTGGCTCACAAACCACCTAAAACTCTAACTTCAGGGAATCCAACATTCTTTTTGGTTGTCTGTAGGTACCAGTACACATGCAAACTTAAACACACACATACATTTGCACACGCAGTTTTTTTTTCTTCTTTTAAAATAAATCTTAGTTGGGCAGTGATGGCACATGCCTTTAATCCCAGCACTCGGGAGACAGAGTGTAGGCTAGATGGTGACCTGAGTGGAGAGAGAGAGAGAGAGAGAACCTATTCCCATCGTTTGTTTCCTGACCTCTACACACTCATGGTAGGGGCTGTGGCACACATATACAGATGCACACGCACAGAAAGATAAGTGGGGAAATCATCTGAAGAAAGAACAGTAAAATAAGAAGGGAGACTCTATTTCCTAGGGGATTATGTCCTGGGCTTCACAGACATGGAAAGGGAACTTGTGTGGCAAGTCCTGGCTTAACCCACTGCCCATAGCTTTTCCTAGCTTGAGAAAGGGCTGCCAACCTTGTGGGAAGCAGTCTTTCCAACCCTGGGAATTAGAGGACAGGAGCGTCCAGGCTTCTAGGACACATAACCCCTAAGGGATTCCTACTCCAGTTGACAGCTTTTTTCCAGAGAGCCTCAGCAGGGTATGCTCCAGCTTCTGGTGTGTTTGACCTGCGTGACACTTTCCCTGTGTCTCAGCCTGCCCCCGCCATTTGGGGAATCCTGTTATTGCAAAGCTCAGGCCCTGGGGAACTAACCCGAAGAGTTCCTTCGGTGTGTTGCTCAATCCTGTGGTGCTAATGGTGGCTGCTGTCTTGTGTATGGTGCACAGATGGGCGCTCTGGACTCTAGCCTGGGCTTAGCCTACCCTCCGGTCCCTGAAGGAGGCTGAACCCGTGTGAACTGGGAAACTGCTTCCTAGGCCCAGCACAATCTGCCTCCCTCCTTCCCCGCTTGCTTGGCTCTGTGCTTCCTTCCAGGCTAGTTCTGTTCCCCTGTACTGGCTGTATGGACTCGTGACTGATTTGCATGTTGCCAAGCGTACTTTTTCTTTCTTAACCTTACAATAGAGCCAGAGAGGAGCCAGGCACTGGCTCCTGGGCTCACAGCCCAAAGCAACAGGTGCTAGGAAACAGCTCTGTGGAATGTAGGTCTGTCTCTTAATACTGCCCTATGGCTTTCTCCAAAGGGTTAAATCTTTCACACTGATGGAGTGAGCCTCGAACCCCAAGGTTTAGGTTGGTTGGAAGTTCCTGCCATCTAAGTCAGTTTTCAAGGACCTTCCTGCTCAGGGAGGAGACTGCTGGGGTAAGAGGCTGAAGAGAGCAAGGTTGCCTACCGGCCTCCTTCACATTTCTGCTCCAGACCTATCTCCTTGGAGCTTGCCCGTCCCTAGAGAGCACAGTCTAAACCACACAGAGCCAGGCCCTGGAACCCCCAGGTGTGCCTGGTGGTGCCTGGTGGTTTTGAGGTGGGTCCAGTGGGAGGGAGGCAGTGACTACCAGAGAGCCGCCGGTTTGCATTGGCAACTGTCATGGCAACTGTATAGCATGAAGCTAAGGTCAGAAGAGATAAGCCTACCTTTTAAAGAATTCCACTTACCTGTACTTGAGGGTATCTAGAGTAACAGAGGGCACGTGTCTGACAAGGTCATTTACAGGGGCCAGAAGCTACCCTGATTTGTGAGGTGGAGGGCTGAGGCTAAGTGGGTCCCTGGCAGGTAGATGGTTAGGTGGTGGCTGAAGAGGTCGATGAGGCCTAGGCAGTGAAGAGAAAGGATCAGGATTTGGCAGGGGATACAGACAGGTTGGGAGCCAGTCCTTCCTCAGAGCCCTCTGGATGGGGCTAGACAACTCTGGGTAAAGCAGGACAGACTTTGTGGCCTCCCTGTGTTTGTGTGGAAGAGACCATGTCAGGAGGACCTGGTGGAGAAAGTGGCAGAAGCTGCCCGCATGCAGTATTCCTCGGGAACTGGAGTAGGGACTGTCTCGCCTTGATCTGAGGCCTAGGCTTAGCATGATTTACCTGGACCCCTCTGAGCTCTCTCCCTTCTTGTCCCTTCCCTGTCCTCAGTGGCCTTGGCACAAACCAAGCCACACTGTGGCGTGGCTCTGGCCTGTGGAATGGATACTGCTGGCCGTGTCTCCCTAGAACGTGGCCTCAAAGGCTCCACTTGGGCCATTAGTCTGTGGTGTGAATCACTAGGTGGCCTCATGAGAGGTAGAGTTTTCATTTTTTTTGTGATCCCATGTAGCGGGCTTTCTTGGAGCACCAGCCCCCAAATCATGACGCAGAGACTTAATGCTTATTAATGCTCTGCCTTAGCTTGTGTCTAGCTAGCTTTTTGTTTTGTTTTGTTTTGTTTTGTTTTAACTTAACCCACTTCTTCTGCCTTGAGGCTTGTTTATCTTATCTAGGTACTGTCCATCTTGCTTCCTGGCTGCCTGGCTGGCTTCCCTTTTCTCTCTGCCCCACCTATCTGTCCTCTGCCTAGGTATTGGCCATTCAGTTTCTTATTAGACCAGTCAGGTGCCTTAGGCAGGCAAGATAAAACAGTCGCACATCTTCCATAACTAAATAAATGCAGCACATCTTCACACAGTTAAACAGATATTCTGTTCCACTATAACCCTGCTCCTTGCAGGGAGCTCTCTGGGGCTGAAACAAGGCTGTTGCTTGCTTGCTTGCTCTCTTAGCTCCACCCTTGCAGAATCCTGAGAGGGGGAAGCCCGTAGGGGATACCTTCTGACAGCACAAGTAGCTGTAGTGTCTCAGGGTGGGTGTTGTCCTAGACCTGTCCTGATTGTGACCTACTGGCTGGTCTCCTTCTAATTGTCCCTTCCTTGTAGAGACCACATGTCTACCCTTTCTCCTGCCACTCTCTTCTGGGTAGAGCAGGGACACTGGTCCCTGTATGCTTCCTTTGTGCCTTCTGCTACCCTAATTCCCGAATGGCATAGGTGGTGTGGGTAACTGCCATTGGTTAAGATCTAGGGTTCATCTTTTTCCTGTGACTTGCCTTGGATGGCCAACTCAAGTGACTTTGCCCATGGTTTCTTGGTGGTCCTGCTATGGCAGAGAACACACTCATGTTGCTCTGGTGGGTTCCCATGTGACTAGGTCCTGGTGTGTGTGCTACACCTCAGGCCCAGTCTAATGGATGGGTAGAAATCAAGACCTGGCCTTAGCCATAAGGATATTTGGCCTGCACAGGGGCAGGTCTCAAAGTGATGAGCTGTGAGCAAGACCAGAGGATCGACCAATGCAGATTGGGCTTTCCACTTCAGGGGTAGAGCTGGGTGGTTTCCTCAAAGGGTCCAGGCCTGAAAGGATGGTACCACTAAAGGTCACCTGTCCTCAGGGGGCCTCCTTTCCTGTAGCTGGGACTTTTGCAACTTTGAGGGAGGAGCAGGAAGGCCCTTGCCCGCCCGTGGACCTCCCAACAATGCAGCAGAGGCAGGAGGAAGCTAAGACCTGCCCTGTGATGGACTGGCTAGGTCTACCAAACGGGGGAACTTGGCTGGCTTTTAGGTACCCAGAATGCCACCTCTGAAGCCCCTCATTTGTGTTCTACCCATAGGGGACACTGCCCGAGGACCCTGGATGCCTCTCTAGAGCATGAGCTCAGCCAAGAGTGCCCGCTACAACCGCTTCTCTGGGGGACCCGCCAATCTTCCCTCCCCAGACAGCAGTGGGGTAAGAGAGGTACCTGAGGGTCTGCCCTCTGCATACCACACCCCAGCGCCCCAGCATGCTATATATATAAAATTTGCCACTATGGGCAAAGCTACTGACAGTCGTTTTCCTCATTGGAGGCCCCTCAGAATAGCCTGTGCCCATTGATGGAGTATCCCTGCACATGTGTGCAGGTGAGCCTCCAGTACGCAAGCATGTCAGTATGTGTGACCCTGTGCATATTGCATTAAGTCTTTTCCATTGCCTATTAGATCAGAATGGAAACGACCTTTGGGCCTACCTTTTCGACCGTCACCACCATCACCAAAGGTGAGCCTGTGATCAGAAAGAATCTGTACTCTGTTGGGATCTAGGGGCACTTCCTGGTGAGTGGGCACGGAGTGCTTGTATTGGTGAAGGAGTGTTGTTGGTCTCCAGGCCTCTGTTTCTTTCCATGTCTCAGCTGCCAGCCGGGCAGAACTAGGCAGTGCTGTTCCTGTACCTCACTTTTTTTTTTTTTTTTTTTTTTTTTTTTACCTCACCTTTGTTATTAGTCTCCCTCCACTTCCTTCTACCCAAAAAGTGCCCACCCCATCTGGGGAGGGGCAGCTGTCTTGACTTCCCTGGCACCACCAGTTATATCTTATCCCAATGACTCATGCCTCATCCCGGCCATGGGCTCCTAGCGTCCAAGAGGGTGTGACTGGTACAGCATCCTTTCTAGGGCGGGATCTGGTGCTGTCAGACAAGGTGTTTCAAGAGATCATAGCACAGTTTGGGGCAGTGGGGCAGCGTCTTCGCTGGAGGCTGGGGAGGGCCAGAGTTCTGGGGCATTGTGTTCTGCTTTGCCAGTTCTCCACCACAGGAGTGCGCCAGCTACTAATTGGTTTTTTAATTGCCTTCCCATGGCTGAAGGCATGGGGTTAGCAGGAACACACCAGTGTCTTTTAATTCTGCATGACCTGAGGGGGCTCTGAAAGGGCCTCTTCTCCCACACCCCACCCAGGAGGCTGTTGCTCACCGTCTCATCTGTCTTCAGAGACTCCACAGTACCTGTCACTACTGTTGAGGGTTCCAGAGCCAAAATGACACGTGGTCTGCTGTACCCTGGTTTCTGGGTGGCTAGGGCTTGTCAGCTAGGTCATGAGGTACCAGTACTTGTCTCATCTGGCCTTTGTCATTAGAGATGGAGAAACTGAGGCCCAGTCACAGGATAGACAGTCATATTCCTGATCCTGAATGGAGATGTTTAGCATTCTGGTTGTGCTATGACATTTGGATCTGTTTGAACCTGGGGTCGTAGTAGCCTATAGGGTCTATGAGGTGGTTCTCTGGTTCCCACGTGAACCCTTGATATTTCATGCTCCAGGAACCCCTCTCTGCCTTCTGGCCTAGGCTGAGCAGGGTATTCTGTGTGCAAGAGATGGGAGGCCAACAAGGCTAGCTAGCCCTAGTTTCTGAATCTGGTTGTACCAGGGAGGAGGCAGGAGGACCTAGACTAACAGAATGCAGTATTTACCTGTCATTTATTAGCTGTGAGGTCCTCAGTTTCCCCTTCTGAACTAAGGCAGTCAGAGAATTCAACCTGACAGTTACCTTGAAGGGATGTGCCCAAGTGATCTGCCCTAGAAAAGATGCCATGCCACTCACACACCCAGCTAGACATGGAGGGCCCCTTATCAGACTGAAGACTCTGAAAGGAAGTTCTTAGCTGGGCATGGTGGTGCTGCCTGTCGGCCTAGCACTCCAGAGATGGAGGCAGGAAAATAATGCATTTGAAGTAACCCTGAGCTGCATAGAGAGATCATGTCTTAAAACAAGGGCCGAACCAGGCATGGCGGTGTACACCACTAATCCCAACCCTTTGGGAGATAGAGACAGATAGATCTCTTATGATTCTAGGTCAGCCTGGTCTGCATAGTAAATCCAAGACAGTCAAGGCTTCATAGTGGGACTCTGTCTCAAAAAGCCAAACTCAAGCAAGAGCTGGATCTA
Source organism: Microtus ochrogaster (assembly GCF_000317375.1). Lineage (NCBI taxonomy): Eukaryota > Metazoa > Chordata > Mammalia > Rodentia > Cricetidae > Microtus > Microtus ochrogaster. The sequence continues at coordinate 3,524,170 of NC_022014.1, forward strand.
GAGAGATGTTTTAGTGGTTCTTCCCAAGGACCCAGGTTCAGTTCTTAGCACCCATATGGTATTTTACATCAACTTGTAATTCCAGTTCTAGAAGATCTGATGCTGCCATAGGTAACAGACACATGTTAATGCAAGATACACATACACATAAAGTTAACAAAAGGAAAACAAGGACTGATGATGAATGCCCCTGATTAGCATGAGCCAGGTCCTGGGTTCTCTACACAAGGAGAGGGAAATAAAGAATTTAAAGGTAGGCAGAGGGGGCCAGCTAGCAGTCCATCCTCAGTTATCTGCAGGGCCACATTGCCAGTGCTGGTCTCACCTCAGGAGACAATCCAGAGGGTCCCATAGAGAGGCTCTGCCAGCAGACTGCTGTCCCTGCTGCCTCAGTTCCTTCCTCCACTGACAGTCATGTCACTCAGGCCTTCCTCTGTCTTTCTAGCAGCTGATGGGACCAGCACATACAAACAGCATCGCAGGACACCGTCCTCCTCTAGCACCCTTGCCTATTCGCCACGGGATGAAGAGGACAGCATGGTAGGTCCTTAGGATGCAGAAGCCTGGTACGGTTCCTAACCCTCCTACCAGGCCCTCCTCTCTGAGGGACCAGTGAAACACCTGGAGGTCTGAGCACTCGTCACATTCCTGAAGCTGGATGTAGGCAGTAAGCAGCCAGTTTGTAGGACTGGGCGTTAGGGCATGACCCCGGATGGCCACGGTCAGGCAGTTTTGGTTCCATCTTAAGGAAGGTAGGAGCCACGAAAGGTTTTCTCAGGTGAGTCTGCCAGTGTGACAGAGGACAACTGGCAGAACTGGAGTTCTTGCCTGGAGGGCAGGCCAGGCAGAGGCGGAAGCACCTTTTCCTCTTTTTGCTTTTATTTTTGATAGTTTTTTTTTTGTTTTGTTTTGGGGGGGTGTTTGTTTGTTTGTTTTGAGTTAGGGTTTCTCTGTCTAACAATCCTAGCTGTCCTGGAACTCACTCACTTTGTAGACTAGGCTGGTTTCAAACTTACAGAGATTTATCTGCCTCTGCCTCTCTGGATGCTGGGATTAAAGGCATGCACCACCACCACCCAGCATGGTAGGGTTTTTTGTTTGTTTTCATTATTGTTTTTTGAGACAGGGTCTGTCTACATAGCCCTTGCTGTCTAGATCTGTGTGGACCAGGATGTTCTTGAACTTAGAGATCTGCCTCACTGTCTCACTAGTATTGAGATTAAAAGCATGTGCCCTGTGGGCCCGGCACTGCACTGATCCTTATATGAGTCAGATATATTTACCCCGCTCTCCACAGCTTCACCTCTTCAATCTCCACCCAGCTCTTCTTACTGCAGCCTGAGCCTTGGAAGGGCTTCATTGTGCCTCTGGGTTGGATACTCTGGGGCATCTGACAGGTTACAGTAATTTTACATATGCACTGGACTCTTGTTTGCTGTAGGACAGTGGGCAGCTGTGCCCAGCTGTCTGTCCCACTAACCTGACTTCAGTTCCCTCAGAGCTGCTCTGACCAGTAGTCAGCGGAGAGCGTGCAGCTCTGTGCTAGCTCCTGTCTGGCGCTCCTTGCTCCTCTGCAGCCACTGCTGGGGATATTTGACTCACTTCCTTTAACTTTGCCCTCTAGGCCTCACATGGCATTCCCATGCAAGGTGTCACTTTGGGATATCCTAGTTAAAGGAGATGGTCCCTGCCCTGGAGAATGAAGTACATGTCTAGTCTACCTCCTGCTCCAGACACAGGCTCAAAAAAGGTAGCAAGTAGACCAGGACATTGGTCCAAGACAGGTTATTGCTCACAAATGAGGCTGCAGGTATCTGTTAGCCTGCAGGGAAGAGCTGTGGTGGCAGTGGCCCTTGAATGCTGTCCTTTCTCCCGCTAGGACCTCATCAAAGGTTGCTTCCCTCAGGTCTTAAGAGACTAGGTCAGCCTTGGGTAGAACATTCCTGCCATTACAATGAACCTCCTTGGCTGGATCAAATGTCTCCTGACCAAGAAGGCAGCTCAGACCATGGCCACCTCTCCTTGACCAGGCTTCTGCTCTTTTCTGTTCAGTAATCCAGGGTCTTAACTGCCCCAGGATTGGCTGATGGATGCAGCCTCTCTGCAGCCCACATTCCCTCACGGGAAGCAGGAAGAAGCCTAAGCATGTCCTGTAGAATTGAATAGCAGGAAATCTCTCCATTTACACAAAGAAAATTGGCAGGCGAGAACGGGCAGCCCAGCACCAAAGGCCAGGGTCGGCTACCACAGGCAGCAGGGACTGAGGCCACACCAACCTCCCCCACACAATCCACAGCCTTGTGGACTTGCTGGAAGTGGGGTGGCTTAGGGGCACCCCTGCCTCCACAGGGCTCAACCCCCTGATAGGCTGCCTCCATCTGTGCAGCCCCCTATCAACACTCCTCGCCGCTCTGACTCAGCCATCTCTGTCCGCTCCCTACACTCCGAATCCAGCATGTCCCTGCGCTCCACATTCTCGCTGCCTGAGGAGGAGGAGGAGCCGGTAGGTGTGGTAGGTTTGACAGGAACTGTCTTCCAGGATTGTCACTGCTACCTTGGAATGGGTACTGACTGTCCCCTCAGGCCATACAACATAGCACAGCGAGGGCAGGTCAGAACTGGTTAGGGACTCTGGTCCCTGTTGGAACTCTGAGGGCTCTGTCTCCCTCTTCTATCTGAAGGCTGCCTGGGGATGAGAGGTGGGAAGGTGGGGCTCAGATCGGGCACTTTTCTAGTCTGTTTGCCAGGAAGAGGGGCCAGTAAGGCTGGCTGAGACTGTGTGCAGGTGCTGTATGTGTGGTTGGTCACTGCTTACAGCCTACCTCTGAGCCACACCCCTTGCTTTGACTCCTTGGTCCTCTCACGATGCTCTAGATTCAACAGGATTGGCCCAGTCCTGGACAGGGTGGACATGCTGGTGGCTTGGGTAGTTAATATTGCTGAGGGTCTAATCCCCAAACCTCCACCTCAGCACTCCAGGCCCACCTCCTGATCATCTGGCTTTTGCTCCGCTCTGTCTAGGAACCGCTGGTATTTGCTGAGCAGCCCTCGGTAAAACTGTGTTGCCAGCTCTGCTGCAATGTGTTCAAGGACCCTGTGATCACTACCTGCGGGGTGAGATCACAGACCCTCTTACTCCCCAACCCCAGGTACTCCCTTCGGCGCTCAGGCCAGTGCGCTGCTGGCCTTGCTCCTAGTCCCAAGCTGGCTGTCAGGCAGGAGCTCTTTGAAGTGGTGGGGAATGGTGTGAACTCTGGGCTGCCACTGACCTTGACTTAGAGGGAAGACAACTACAACTGTCCCCTAAGTCCACTTTTTGTCCCCACAGCACACGTTCTGTAGACGATGCGCCTTGAAGTCAGGTAGGTCTGTGCCTCCCATTCAGACCTGGGAAGGGGAGTGGATGGTGGGTGGTCCCTGTTCTGTTATTTCCCCCGGCTGCCAGCAGAGGCCACTGGTTTCCCATCTAGGCATGTGTGGCCTGTCCCAGGGCTGGAATAGTGATGCAAGGGCTCCAGCCTGGCAGGCAAAGGACCTTTATACAAAGCCTGATTGCTGATGTCCCCGGCCTCAGAGCTCTTGCTGTGGTGGACATGGAATGGGTTCCAGGGTGAGGGCTTGGGCTCCAACAGATGCTATTGTCCCTGGCAGCCTCTGCTTCTGTTTCACACCATCTGTCCACTACCCCTTGACCCTGCCTAAAACTACTGGGCCAGCTAAGAGACCTCTGTCACTGCCTGCTCATCTGGGAGGTCTACTGTGCAGCTTTTTCTGCACAGGCAGCTTGGGCACCCAGTGGGCTTCCGTCGCCTGTCTGCCACTGCACCTCCTTTCCCCAAGACTTGACCTCTGACTGGGCAGAGCTGCCAGGGGGAGAGGTGGCTGGGCAGGCGGTGGGCTCAGCACATCATCCTCTCCAGAGAAGTGTCCCGTGGACAATGCCAAGCTGACCGTGGTGGTGAACAACATTGCAGTGGCTGAGCAGATTGGAGAGCTCTTCATCCATTGTCGGCATGGTTGCCATGCAGCAGGCACTGGGAAGCCTGGTGTGTTTGAGGTAGACCCGAGGGGCTGCCCCTTCACCATCAAGCTTAGTGCCCGGAAGTGAGTACCTTCTGAGCCTCCCTCTCTTTGGGGCTGCTGAGCTCATTTATCTCTCTGGGACTACATTAGGGGGAGGCTCAGCTCTGCCCCTACATCCTGCATATGCACAGGGACCACGAGAGTAGCTGTGACTACAGGCCTGTGCGCTGCCCCAACAACCCCAGCTGCCCTCCCCTTCTCAAGATGAACCTAGAGGCCCACCTGAAGGAATGCGAGCACATCAAGTGTCCCCACTCTAAGTACGGGTGAGTGGGCGGGGGTGGGATGTGGGCTGGTGGGCTTCTGGGAGCTGATGCCTGGCAGATGGACCAGAACTGGGAGCCACACCAATGACTGCCATCACAGCCCATATCCAGGTGCCCAGGAGAACAGAGAGGACCAAACAGGTTGGAAGTGGGTATCAGGGAAGGTGGGTAAGGGAGCTCAAATGGGAGTGGAGGGGAGGCAGGGACAGAAGGAAAGGAGCATCTTCCTAGCTGTTGAGCAGGGAGGCTGTTACTGGGCACAAGTTTTACTCTTAGGGAGGGAGGAATCCTTGAGGCTTTCTGAGATTATGGGACAAGATTTCACTGTGAAATGATCTAAGTGCTGTTAGTGGAGGATGGGAGGGGAGCTGGGTCTGAGGGGTAATGGGCATGATCGTGATGACTTGGATTTAATGGGTAGGGAGGCTAAAGGTCAGTCTTGCCAGGCAGGCAGGTGGGCAGGGCAGCGGTCCTGTTCCCCCAGGTGCACATTTATCGGGAACCAGGACACATATGAGACACACTTGGAAACATGCCGCTTTGAGGGCCTGAAGGAGTTCCTGCAGCAAACTGATGATCGCTTCCATGAGATGCATGTGGCGCTGGCCCAGAAGGACCAGGAGATCGCCTTCCTGCGCTCCATGCTGGGCAAGCTCTCGGAGAAGATTGACCAGCTGGAGAAGAGCCTTGAGCTCAAGTTTGGTAAGATATAGCCCAGAGAACGTGGGTTCCCGCGCTGTGCTGGACCCTGGGAATACCTGTCTGTTCTTGTCGCTCAGATGTCCTTGATGAGAACCAGAGCAAGCTCAGTGAGGACCTCATGGAGTTCCGGAGGGATGCGTCCATGCTGAATGTGAGTCCCTGGGGGCTGCAGAGCGGAGACACAGGAGGACAGACTGGGGTTCCTCCTCTGGCCTTTGTCCCTAGTGCTCAGGGTTTCACCAGAGGTCAGTGTCTGTTCCATCCACCCATTCTCTGCTCTGTGTTTGGTCTTGCAGGATGAGCTGTCTCACATCAATGCACGCCTGAACATGGGTATCCTTGGATGTGAGTATAGCCCGCTGCTGCTAACGCTGTCTCTAGAGCCCTACCAGTCCCTCACTAACTTCTCCCGTTTGCAGCCTATGACCCTCAGCAGATCTTCAAGTGCAAAGGGACCTTTGTGGGCCACCAGGGCCCTGTCTGGTGTCTCTGTGTCTATTCCATGGGTGACCTACTCTTCAGTGGCTCTTCTGACAAGACGATCAAGGTGAGTGGGTCCTGTTTCACAGGCTCTGCACTGTACCTGGGCTCAGGTGGGCACTGCATGCCAGCCCCTGCTACCTTCTGTCCATGGCTGGGTCTTCTCCCCTAATGGCTGCTATCCTGCCCTTTTGGCACCGGACTGACCTGTGGAGACCTGGTCTAACCTGATCTCTGCAGGTGTGGGACACGTGTACCACCTACAAGTGCCAAAAGACACTGGAGGGCCATGATGGTATTGTGCTGGCGCTCTGCATCCAAGGGTGAGTCTTGTCCACTGGGCCAGGGTGTGCCATACTGACACCCTATGAAACGTGCATCTGTTCCACCTATGGAACACTAACACCTGAGCAAATACTGGGATCCTAAGTGACAGTCTGTGAACTCCCAGCAGAGCCTGGCCCTGCCCTGGCATGTCAGGTGGCTAGAAGCTAGAGGGGGCACCCTTAGAGGGCAGGACAGCTCAACTGTCACCAGGATGGCAAGTGCCTTGGGCTTAACTCTAGTTCTGGTCCATGTGGCAGCTGCCATGCTGACTTCTCGGTAGGCCCTTCCTAAGCCTGGCCCTCCTCTCTTGTGTTGTATCGGGCTGTGTGTGGTCATACTAGGTATGTGGGCAAGGGTCTTGCTCAGCTTCACTGCTGGTGGTGGCCTCCCTGGGATTTGGTATTCAGTGTAGGTGACCTCCCCACTCGCTCAGCTCAGCCATTAAGTGTTTCCCAGGCTGGTTGTTCATATCCAACTATGCAGACTGAGAATGGGGCTCAGCAGTGAGGCATAGCAGTGGCCCTGGGACCAAGCCAAGTTGGTTCCTGGGGCCAGCCAGGATATCGTGTCCAAGTCTGGTAGCTTCTCGCTTTGCTCCCCCAGGTGCAAACTGTACAGTGGGTCTGCAGACTGCACCATCATTGTGAGTAGAGCACAGCAGGAGAGTGGGGACCGAGAAAGCCCAGTGCTCTTTCCTTTCTCACGAACCCCGAACCCTGAGGTTTACTGTCACCCCTACAGGTGTGGGACATCCAGAACCTGCAGAAGGTGAACACCATCCGGGCCCACGACAACCCTGTGTGCACCCTGGTATCCTCCCATAACATGCTCTTCAGTGGCTCTCTGAAGGCCATCAAGGTATATGCAAGGGGTACGCGTGTGTGGGTACGGGGTACACATGTACGTGGGGTACCGGGGTAGTGGGTGCCTTTCTAGCCCAGGCTCATGACCATTCCTTCAGGTCTGGGACATCGTGGGCACTGAGCTAAAGTTGAAGAAGGAGCTCACAGGCCTCAACCATTGGGTGCGGGCCCTGGTAGCAGCACAGAGCTATCTGTACAGCGGCTCTTACCAGACAATCAAGGTGTGCCCACCCACCCCTGGCAACAGGGCCTTGCCCTCTGCTGCTCTTCTTGTGGTGTCCTGAAGCCCCTCTGCCCTTTTCCATATCCTCCTCCATGCTCTGGGCTGTCTTCTCCTGAATCCCAGAGCCCAAGGTAAGAAAGTGCCTGGCCTGAGATTAAGTGACATACTTTTCCCTAGATCTGGGACATTCGGACCCTTGACTGCATCCATGTCCTGCAGACATCTGGTGGCAGTGTCTATTCCATTGCTGTGACGAATCACCACATTGTCTGTGGCACCTACGAGAACCTCATTCATGTAAGGGCTAGGCAACCTGGTAGCAGGTCTCCATCTCTCCTGCCCTTGTTCTGGGTCCCTTTCTCTAACCTAAATTGGGCCTGCCCCCTTTCAGGTATGGGACATTGAGTCCAAAGAGCAGGTGCGGACCCTAACGGGCCATGTGGGCACAGTATATGCCCTGGCAGTCATTTCAACACCAGACCAGACCAAAGTCTTCAGTGCATCCTATGACCGGTCCCTCAGGGTATGTGCTGCCCGGGAGCAGGAGGCCCAGAAGTGGCTGGCCCGGGGCGGACCCTCATAGCCCATGTGCTCCTCTCCCCCAGGTCTGGAGTATGGACAACATGATCTGCACGCAGACGCTGCTGCGCCATCAAGGCAGTGTAACCGCACTGGCTGTTTCCCGGGGCCGGCTCTTCTCAGGGGCAGTGGATAGCACTGTGAAGGTCAGTGCCTGTGGCTCGGGCTCTTGACAGGTTGCATAGGATGGAGCTCTGAGGGTGGGTGAGGGGCAAGTGATCTAGGCAGGTTAACGATTGAGGGCTGGGAGACTTAGACTGGCCAGAAAGGAAGCCTTGTGCTGCAGGGGATCTGAAAGAGAACCCTTTCTTTGCAGGTTTGGACATGCTAACAAAATCCAGGCCAAGCTTTGGCTCCCTTTGGGTCTGTCAATCAGGCTGGCCCTATATGAATGCCTTGGAATTTCCGCCTGTCTTGTGGAGACAGGTAGACAGACTCAAACAGCTAGGCAGTGTCATCTCTGCCATGTTCTTGGCAAGGGATCTTTCTTTAGGACCCGCTCTTACTTCTCCACCAGAGAAGTGCCCAGGCCCTTCTCTGGGTGCCAGGTACGATGCCTGCCCGGCCCACCATTCATATCACTCCGCAGACCTCTGTTTTGAGACAGGGTCTCACTATGTAGCTCTGGCTGTCCTGGAACTCACTATGTCAACCAGGCTGGCCTCGAACTCACAGATCTGCCTGCCTCTTCCTCCCAAGTGCTGGGATTAAAGGCGTGCGCCACCACTCCTGGCAGAACCCAGATGGACCGTGGGTCTTTTTACTCACCTTTTCTACTGGTTTTAGACTGTATATAGATTTTATTACTTCCCTGTTGAAATAAAAGCTGCACAGACTGTGGTTGTGAGTGGAGATAGCTTCTGGGACCATGATTCACGTGGGTGTGCCCAGGGACAAGACGGGAGGGAGGTCGGGTGGACTTTCTTCTACAGGAGGCAGTTGTCATTCCTTGGCTCCCAACTGCCAGTCTCTGAGCTTTGCTTTTCCCACCACACATGCCCCAAAGAGTGAGCCAGGCAGCTCTGTTTTCTGCTGTTTATTGACAGCTGACAGCAGCTCCCTGTCCAGACCCCCCTCCCCACTTCCTAGAGCCCTAACCTGGGCCACCTATACAGAGGAGGCTGATAAATGGCCAGCATGTTCACAAATAAGGAAGCGCCAGGAATGACAGTTGGAAGGGGCCCATGTCCACACTACCTTAATTGGCCCCCTCCACCAGCCTACACCACGATTATGGTTTTGGCAAGTTATTTTTTTGTTTTTGTTTTTTTTTTTTTAAAGAAATGTCAATGTTATGCCCAACACTTGTGGGTCAGCAAACACGAAGGAGGAGACCAGTCAGTGTTTTTGTAGGGAGGAAAGGAGGGTGAGGAAGAGAGTACTACACAACACAGCCTCAGACCATGAGCAGACTTGGCCATGGGGATTCAAGATGGGCAGGCTGGCTGCCTGTATAAGGCTGCCTTGGGGGAGGCGGGGCAGACACAACCTTGAACACACATCTGCCCATAGTATGGCATGCATGCCCTTGCACTCGTGCCCACGTTCACACAGGGTTCACGCAGGGTGCACCCTCACACCGGCACCCAAGGGCATGGCCACACTCAGAAGGAAGAACCCCTCCAGAGGTCTATGGGGCATGGAGAGGAGCAGGTGAGAGCAAGGCACATCCTTCATGTTCCTCAGACTCTCAGAAGCTAGAAGAGTGGAGGAGAGGCCCTGGGCAGAGCCGCTCCTCCAGACTGTGCCTCCCAGGTGTGTGCTCGTGACCAGGGGCAAAGTCATTCCTAGATGAAAGAAGAGAAGGGCAGACAGGTGGCCTCGTCCCCGACATCTGCAGTCTCCAGCTGGACTCGGGTCCTTTCTGTTGGTAAATGGTTTCTATAGAATCAATAGTATTTCTTCTCTTTAAATATATATTTGTTAAAGTTATCTTTTTGTTTCTCTGGGGGAATCTGCCTCAGCTCATTCCCAATAAATTAATACTCTTGATAGCTTATATTCTGGGGTGCAGTGGGGCAAGCCCAACCTTGGCCCCGTGTCCCTTGTGCTGTGCCAGAGCGGCTGGCAGAGGTTCCCCAATGGGCAGTTCTGTGCTGGGCATAGGCCTGTGCTCTGCCACAGATTGGGGAAAGGGCCACAGTGGCCACCCCCTCATCTTCCCTTGGTACTCAGTCTGCTTAGGGCAAGGGAGGAACAGCCCTCTGCAAGCAGAGCAAAGCCTGCATGGGTAGGGCCCAGCATTTGTTGCACAGGGAGCAGCAGACAGGAATGGGCACCAGCGGGCAGCACATCTGCCCAGAGCCCTTGGAGCGTCCCCCACCCCCATGCCAAGGGGCTGACAACCGGCCTGGGCCAGGAATGGGAGTTGTGCTTGTGCAGAGCTGGGCGTGCCCCGCCCACTCGGCCCCCGCCCACCGCTCGGAGGTGCCCGTCCTGAGGTAAAGGTCAAAGTGCGGGCCTGACTGGGAGTACGGTGGGCCCTTGTCTGTGGCCGCTTCACTCCAGCATGGCATCCAGCTGGTCGGCCAGGTCGTCGAACATGCTGCCGATGTCTTCCAGGATGCTGCCAGTGCTCTTCTCCTCGATGGAGGAGGGTCTAAGGGTGGTCATGCATCAGTGGGGTGGGGCAGCACAGGCCCCCTTTACTCAAGGCTAGGTGGCTCCACAGCAACCCACTCTTAAACCCGGCTGGATGGCTCCGCCTATCCCTACCAGTCCACCCATTAGAGCCATGCCTTGTGCTGGACCAGAGCTCCCCACACCAGCCCGTGGTACCTACCGAGGGCCTTGTCCATCTTCCTGCCGGATCTTCTCCTCCACTGCCTGCAATGCAGCAGCCAAACACGCACTAGTCTCCTCTAGCTTCTGCCGAGCACTGTCCCCGGGTGAAGCACAGTCTGGAGCTGCTGGTGGTCCGGAGGCCACTGAAGCGGCAGCGCGAGGGGGCTTGGCGGGTACGTGCAGCACGGGTGCGCCTGGGGAAGGGGGCTTGGCGGGGCTGGCGCTCTGCGAGGGCGGCGAACTAGCCGGCTTGACTAGGGCTGCTGGCGGCTGGCGTGCCGGCGAGGGCACAGGCGAGGTGGTGGCGCTGCTGGACTGTAGTCCCGCCACAGCCTTGGCTGGCTTGGGTGCTGTGGGTGGCGGTGGAGGCTTGGGTGACACAGGTGGTGGCGTGCCGTGAGCGCGCTTTACCTCTGCATGGAAGAGAACAACGCTGGTACCCAGGGAATAGCAACACGGTGTTCCCTCCATCTAGCAGGAGAGATGCTGAACTTGGCCCTATTCTCACTGCAGCCGCTAGGGTATGCTATTCCACCGCAAAATGTGTCACTGCTTCCTAAGCTCCTTGAGCCTGAGCCTCAAGTATTCAGCAGCGATGGCAGTCCTCTATGGAAGAAACCAACCCTCTCCTGTATCAGGGATCTCCAGCAAGGTCTTCCTGTGTATGTGCCTCCTCCTGACTATCTGTACCTCCTTTACTGAACAAGAGGCATGTTCACTACAGGTTGACAGAGTTGTCCCACACCACCTGGGCTGTATCAAACCCAAAAAGGAAAACCAGACTGAGAGATAGGGTGGCAGGCAAGGGACCTGTCCTGAGATTCCCGTGCTGGCTTTCTGTACCTACCTGGGCTGCCAGGGCCTGGCAGTGGCACCTTCTTGGAGGCAGGTGTAGGTGAGCCCTGTATCTTGGTCACAGGCTGAGCCAGGATGGGCTTGGGAGAGACGGGTGGCTTCACGGGCTTCCGGGCATTGCCATCAGGCAGGGGCAGTGGGGGCAGCTGCATCAGGTCAGCAGGTGGGGGTTCAGCAGGTGGAGGAGGAGGGGGCAGCTCTGGGGGCCCAGCCTGCTCAGAGGCTGGCCTTCGGCGAACAGTGGCTGTGCCATTCTGATACACAGACAGTGGTGGGGGTGGTTCAGGCCCAGTGTCACGCTCTTTAGCCTTAGGCCTGCGCTTGACTGTGTCAGACTCTGTCAGGATGAACTTGACATTCTCTTGCTGGCTCTGCTTGGCCCGGATGCGCCTCTTGAGGGTGGCACTGGCCTCTACCCGGGCAAGGGGAGGGCCCTCCACACTTGCCTCCCCCTTGGCTGGACCTCGAGGCCGTTGTCGGGCTGTACCATCCTCCAGAAAATGACTCTGCTCTGTTGGTTCCCCGGGTCCCCGGCGAGCAGTGGCCAAAAGTCCCGTGACCGGGCCGCTGAGTGTACGGCGCCGGTTTACCACTTCGCCGTCAGGCCCAATGGCCTCTTTATGTTTCACAGAGGCCAACACAGTAGCTACCCGACCCGGTTCTGGACTGGCAGGACGAGGTGTGGGGTGGCCTTCAGGGGGCCTGCGGATAGCCCGCCCCCCACCCCCAATGGAAGACAGCTCAAGCATGGCTGCAATGCTCTTCACGCTGCCGGCACTGCCTGTGTCCACGCTGCCAGTCAGATCACTAGCCCGCCGGCGCTGTGCCCGCACTCCCAGCCGGCCATCCTCCGTCTCAGCATCTGGAGCCGGCTCATCGGCTAGGTTGGCACTGGCCATGGCTGAGCTGGAGCGCTTGGGCGGAGGTGGTGGGGGCCCCTTCTTGCGTGGCCGCACAGCAAAGGACTGACTGCGATTAACATTCTTGTCAGCGCCAGCGGGAGCCCTCACTGAATGGCTCCGACCCACACGCCGCTGGACTGTGGCATAGGGTCCAGCAGCACCGGGCACCAGCAGCTCATCCCGCTCCGGCTCGCTGTCAGAGGCTGCATAGCGGTTTAGGCTGTGGGCACGTTTCTTGGGCCGCCCAGGCTCCACATCAGCTTCTGGGGGCAGACACAGTGTGGGTACAGCTGCCGGTACTGGTGGGAGTGTGGGTCCTGGAGCAGCCGGCCCCGCCTCGCCCTCAACTGGCTGAGGCAGCACATAGGCAAAGCCACGGTGTGTGGGCGACTGAGGAAGGGAACGGGGCGACATGGGTCGGTCTGTCGGCGGCAGCAGCTGTGGGGTGGGCTTCACCTTGGCTGTGGCTGGACCATGAGGTCCCCCGAGTGCCTGAGGAGAACCCGGCTGAGCTTTGGTGGGTGTCTGTGGGGGCGTGAAGTGGCTGGCACCTGATGGAAGGACCTGCCGTGGCTTGCCAGGCACTGGGGGCACACTGGCCCTCTTGACACTGTGGCCATGGCGGCCAGACCGCACCTCCTTGGGTGGGGTGCCAGGGACTGGCCCCTCATCCAGCAGGTATTCCTGACTTCGTGACATAGGGCTGCCAGGCCCTTGGGGCCCATCACCCAGCAGTTCCTGCGAGCTGCTCATGTGCCGAGCCCGGCCACCCAGGCTGGACTCCTGTCGCAGGATGGCCCTTGGAGTGGGGGGCAGGTGGTTGGAGGACTTCTCAGCAGCAGCTGCGCCTGCTTCAGCTGGGCCAGACAGGGCAGCCTGCAGCTCACCACTGAGTTCACTGTCCTGGAAGGTGGTCATTTTAGGAGATTGGCAATCTGCGGCAGCAGGCTCAGATGGCGGTGGCGACTCAATGGCCATCATTTCAAGTGACTGGGGTGCCTTTCGGCGCAGGGGTCCCCCCTCGTACTTGGAGTATTCCGCCTTTTGCAGTTCTGCCAGTTTCCTCACGGCCAGCATCAGCTTCTTTTGGTGTCCTGAGTCGGGGGTGGGGGAGAGGCTGGTCAGGAGGACCTGGAGGTCCAGGCAGATATGGAGGGGCAGGCTGGAACCTTACCCAGCTTGGTGATGCCAATCTCCTGCAAATCCTCCCAAGTGATATCGGTGATGAAATCAATGTTCTCATAGCCGTTGTCCACCAGCACCTTGTAATACTGGGCCAGACCGATCATGGACAGCCACACAGCCAGGTTAGCCTATGGAGAGGGGGACAGAGAGGGGCAGCCCGAGCTGGCTGCTCACACCATGACCACCTACTTGGAACTATTAGAAGATGGGCCTGTGGGGCACAGACAGACAGAAGGACAAACAGACAGGCCTGAAATGTCAGTATTGCAGACAGCCTCAGCACAGCCTTGGTGGGAACTGCTGCCCAGCTCCTCAACAGGCCAACAGTACACTAGGATACACACAGGCTAACACATGCAAACACATGGGATACCTATCATCTGGACACAGTTTCAGGTACAAGAAAGTGCTTCTTTGCCTAATCAGGTGGCCACAGACAGTGTCCTGAGAAGACACACCCATATGCCAAACACACACACAATGCTACGTAAGATCCACGAACACACACCGCACACCCTGCATGCTACTTCCAGCTATACAAAACACAAGCACCCTCTCTTGATCACATCACAGTGTTTCCCCTCCTGCAGCAGATGCGTGATCACACGTCCGCTACACATTCACCGCGCAGCCATACCAGGAATGTACAAATGTCCACCGCGTCCACCAAGAACTGCCCAGTCGTCCCAAGCTCCCAGCTGATGCCACTCTCACACCCACACTCAGCACCTTCAGTCATGCAGGTGACAGAGCGAGGCGAGGTCCATGACACCCAGATGTGCTCCTGGGAGGATCCCTGAGCTGCTGACTGAGTGGCAAGGTGGGGCCATCGGATGAGGGCAGCCCTGCTTGCCAACAGATCCAGGGCCCTGGAGGGGACAGGCTTTGGGGAGCCAACAACACTCTCCCGTGGATGGGAGCACAGAGCTCATGTGCAACCCAGAGGGCCAGGATCAGCCCAGAAGCCTGGATACAGGCATCTCCTCATAAGTGAGAGCACAGGCTACTGTGTGCAGAAGCACCAGAGAGCTGTCAGCCATTAACACAGGCTAGCACGTGCAGTACAGGGACCTGTGTACATGCATATGGCAAGCATGTCCGATACCAACCCGTCCGCAGTCCACATAAGTAAACGACAGCACTACAGGGGTACTGGCCATGAGTAGAGATGGCATACCCTCCTGACTTTAGGCTCCCTCTCAGCCCCTAGAGTCTTAGCCATGAGCCTGCCTAGGGGGTTTGGCCCCAGTAACAGACAAATAGGCTGTCCAAATAGCTCCTTGCTAGCTGGCCGCTTCTGTAGCCCAGGCCTTGAACTCATGATCCTCCTGTTTCAGCCTGAGTGCTGAGTCCCTGTACCACCAGGCCTGGCTCCATCCTCAACTCCACTTCCTAGGACCCCAGAAGGCAGATGAGGGCTGTGACCAGAGAGGTAGCCTGTCTGTCTGTCCATCTGCCTGCTGGTCCTGGCTCGGCCACCAGGGCGCAAGGAGCCTTACGGGTTTGTGTTCAGGCAGCCAGTCAGGAATGTTCAGGCCGCTGATCTCTGCTGTGATCTTCTTACGATGGCCTGGCTTGGTAACACCAATGGCTGTGAGGTCCTAGGCAAAGAGGAGGCCCATTAACTAGCAAGCAGAAGGAATCTGCCCTTTGGAAGGGGAGCATCTGGCAACCAGCCCGTGGCAGCTCACCTCGGGGGTCATACGGCTGATGGTGGGCAGGTCATAGCCAGCACTGGTGAAGTTAGGGGCATAGAGCTGTAGCTGGAATGTGGCGAGCCACTGACTGACTGCCTCAGCACTCTGCAAGACATAAGGCACCAACTGCAGCCTGTCCACCGCTGGGCTGCGCCCCAACCTCCACTGTGCCTCCTTCTCTGCTGGGTCCGCCGTTGCGTCCACTGCACCAGTACTCCATGGCCTGTTGTTCTGGATACAGCATCTGCAGCCCTCCAGCCTTCTTCTGTGAGCTCCACCAGGAACGTCCTGCTGAGTCTGTGCCGTGGCTTCCCCCCACCCCATGTCTGCACCAATGATATCGGGACCATCTCAGAGATGCAGATGTGGCCCCATGGGAGGGGGCTCTGGGGGAAGGGTTTCCGGTAGGGTTTCTCCCTGGAAGGTGGGCTCTGTGCCCTGGTCAGAAGTTCCTCGCCTCCTCTGATGTGTGGGATTCAGCCATCAGCCTCGCAGCCACACAGGTGCACACACGCGTGACCCACAGCACCCACATACACATTTACGTGTCTCACACCCATCCCCTTCCGTCTGTGCAACCATACGCATGTCGCCCAGCTCAGAGTTGACCACTGCACATCCACAGACACCCTGCATACTTCTACAAGTGTGCGCACACTAGCTCACAGCCTGCACAATAGACAACACCTGAACACTTGTGTGTGCGTGTACATATGACACAGACAGACAGAAGGACAGAGTCTGGTCTGTCAAAGCCTACGGTAGCTGCTGTGGCCAGAGATGCCTGTCAGACTGCTAACCCCATCCCTCCCGAGTCCAGGCCTGGAGCTGACCAGGCCCTGTACCTTGCCCTCTGAGACCGAGGCGGATTCCAGCTTCTTGGGTGGCTGATCCCCGTATACCTGCCCAGCATGGGCTGCTGGAGGCTGGGACCGGGCAGCACCTGGTAATGAAAGGGAGAGGTAGGAAAGAGCTATCTATATACAGGGCACCTGCCTGCCAGGCCAGCATAGCTCAGTCCTTGCTCTTACCTGTAGACCCCTCTGGAGGTTTGACGGGGCTGTCTCCTGGACTGGAATCAGAGACTGACTTTTGAGAAAGCACTGTTGCCAGGAGCTGGAATCCAGAAAGGCCACTTGCTATCACTGCTCCAGGTCTGACCACCCCAACCTGACCAACCCTCCCTGCTCACTCACCTTAACTCCTTCAGAGCCTGCATGCAGGGCATGGCCCCCACCACTTCGGCCCCCAGCCACATTGCTCAAGCTGCCGCTGCGATCGCCACCTGCCAGGACAGGGACTCTGAAGTATGCTGGCCCCACAGTGGTACCCGTCAGCAAAACTACTGTCCCAGTGCTCTGGAGGCCCCTGGCCTACCTGCAAAAGGCTTCCTCAGCACCCAGATCTCCTCCGCGGGTGCAGAGGGCCCCAAGGAGCCACCTCCCTGGGGTGGGCTTGGCTCGCTGCCTGTTCGGGAACCTGTAGGCCAAACACAGCCTTCCTGAACCCTGGGCAACCCAGGCGCAGCTACACACGGAGAGGAAGCGGCGTAGAGGCCATTCTACCGCCCTCTGCCTTGTTGTCTCCAGTAACCTGAGAGACCCTGAAAGTCTGAGACCAGGTCAGAGTGACAGGAGACTCAGGGCCAGGTGTCCTACCACCACCCCTAAGGCCAGACAGGCAAAGGGGTTGAGGATCACTGGGAGGGTCGACTTTCTCTGTGCTAGGGGACAAGTAAGGAGCCACCCAGCGGCCTGAGGCCAAATCTATCTTAGGAACCAGATGACCGCAGGTAGCTGATCACACCTTCTACCCTCTTACCCTATCGGCTAATCTCCATCCATGGCCGCTCTAGAAGACAAATCAACCCCATTCTGACCTCACCTCCACCCTCTTTAAACCGTACTATGAAGTTTTCCATCTTGGCCCTGCACTCCTCCCGTGTGCTCTGCCAGGCTGACCTCCTATCCACTAGGTGCTGAGATCCCGCCCCACTGCCCTTGCACACATGGTTCATGTTGCCAGGACAGTGTTGCCCATGACCTGGCCTCTCCCACCCTTCCGTGCTTCCTCAGACCTTCCTAACTAAGGTGAACCTTGCGTCACTTTCTCTGTGAAAGTGGTTGGTTCTTTTCCTGTGTTAGTATCAAAGTTCCCTGATTCTCCCCACCTCAGGACAAGACCACTGTCTGCCTGGGACCCCGTGTGTGGCCACCTAAGAAGTGGTGGCAACGGCTTTAATCCCAGAACTCAGGAGGCAGTGGTAAGTGAATCTCTGACTTTGAGGCCAGCCTGGTCTACAAGAGCAAGTTCCGGAACAGTCAGAGCTGATACACAGAGATATCCTGTCTCAAAAACAAACCCCACCCCACTCCCCCCCCAAGAAAAGAAAGAAAGAAAGAAGGAAGGAAGGAAGGAAGGAAGGAAGGAAGGAAGGAAGGAGGAAGGAAGGAAGGAAGGAAGGAAGGAAGGAAGGAAG
>NC_022014.1:3541694-3543030 GCF_000317375.1 Microtus ochrogaster
AAGGAAGGAGGAAGGAAGGAAGGAAGGAAGGAAGGAAGGAAGGAAGAAAGAAAGAAAGAAAGAAAGAAAGAAAGAAAGAAAGAAAGAAGAGAACTAGACTATGGAAGGCGCGGTGAACCAAGTGAAGGAATGCACACGGCACTCTGCTGATAGAGGGCCAGCAGGAGGGGTTATGGGTGCCGGTCCTGGCCATGGCTATAACTCAAACTGGCTCTGCCACCGGCATACTAAAGCATACTTCTTTTCTTTCCTTCCAGTCCCCAGTCTCAGACTGAGTGCTTCTTGATTTCTTCCCTCCAGAGGGAGGAGGACTTACCTGCTCGTTTGACAATAGCCTCGCCCAGCGAGGATGGGAAGTAGCCCACCCTGTCATTGCCTGTCCGGTTATCATGGATGCAGCCTTTCCACCGGCCGTCTGGATGCTGTTCAAGTACCTGACCAAACAGATAGCGGTGTTCAGAGACACCTGAGCAGGTGCGGCCTGCTGGCCGGCACCCTCCCCCAACTGCTACAGGAGGATGTTCAAAGCATGCCAGAGACCCTCCCATCCCTGCCACAGCACCCAGGAACTGTCCTCACCGTGATAATGTCCCCAGCCTTCACATTGAGACTGGTCAGGTCATAATTGTTACAGTAATCCTTGGTCGCCCGCACCTGTAGAGCTGCTGAGGCCTCTGAAGATACAGGAGTAGACCCCCAGTCCTGGGAGCTACCCTCCCCAGCCCATCCCAGCCCTCAGCCCCTCCAGGCCCCACCTCGGAGAAGTTGCTTGATCTCCTTGCTGGCCTGCGATGTAGTAAATTGGTGCACAATGTCCAGAGCTGTCTGGCTGTAGGTGTTCCTCACGTGGGCATTGATCCCACTCTGCGAACACCAAAGGCCAAGGCCTTGTCAGGGGTTCCCGTGCCCCCCACCTGGCCCCAACCTTCCTCTCTATGTCCTGGGTCACTAGACTCACGTCCAACAGCAGCCGAACCACTTCTGTCTTCCCACAGAGTGCAGCCTCATGAAGAGCCGTGCCAGACTTGGTCTGACGGTTAATATCGATGCCGGCCTGAAGAAGGAGTCTGTGCAAAGGCGGAGAGAGCAGACAAGGCCTTTTAGCCAGAGCCCTCTCCTCAGAACCCTCATACCAGACCTTGATTCTAACCAACATTGTTGGGGCTGGAGGACGAGCCACCCTGCCCTCATGTAATGATATGATGTCTGTCTGTCCGTCCTTCCTTCCTTCCTTTCCTTTCTTTTTGGTTTTTCGAGACAGGGTTTCTCTGTGGCTTTGGAGCCTGTCCTGGAACTAGCTCTGTAGACCAGGCTGGTCTCAAACTCACAGAGATCC
>NC_022014.1:3544199-3552958 GCF_000317375.1 Microtus ochrogaster
CCGCCTGCCTCTGCCTCCCGAGTGCTGGGATTAAAGGCGTGCGCCACCATCGCCCGGCTTTATTTTTATTTATTTTTATTTTTTTTTGGTGGAACTCAGTCTTCATGATTGCATGGCAAGCACTAGCTGAGCCATCTCACCATTTGAAGACCGGATCTCATGTAGCCCAAGATGGCGTCAAACTTATTAGGGATGAGGATGACCCTGAACTTTTTAAAGAAGATTTATTTATTATGTACACAGTATCCTGCACACCAGAAGGGTGTGAGCCACCATGTGCTTGCTGGAAATCTGAACTCAGAACCTCTGGAAGAGCAGCCAGTGCTCTTAACCTCTGAGCCACCTCTCCAGCCCAACCCTGAACTCTGAATCTTTCTGGCTCCACCCACTCAGAGTACCGGGATTACAGATATATACCACCATGCCTGCTTCAAGGCCTTTTATTTTTCATTTTAGGTAGGATGTTGCTAAATTGCCTAGGTTAGCCCTGAACTCTCTGTCCTCCTGCCTCAAGTGACGGGCAGGACAGACCTGTGCCACCACCCTGGAGGTTCCTTTCTCATCCTCAAGCCAAGAACAGGAGCCTTGTGCCTGAGGATCAACGATCCTGAGGCCTAAGGCATGCCCCATTCCTGTCCTGTACCTGATAATGTCGATGTGGCCATTCTTAGCTGCCAGGTGCAGGGGGCTGGTGCCGTTGGGGTCTGTGGTATCCCCTGGTCTGGGCTCCAGCAAGGCTGCACACATGTTGCTACTTAGTAGCAGCTGGACTACCTTGAAGGAAGGAAGAAAGATCAGGATAGGGCGGTCCTGGCTTGGGGACGCCCTGGCCCCACCACAGGGGAGAAGGACAGGCAGAAGGTGCCTCACCCATCTCTGGGGGAAACTTACCCCTACTCGACCGAACTCACAGGCCAGGTCCAGAGGTGTCTTTCCGGAGTTGTCTACCATGCAAGGGTTGGACTGATGCTGTAACAGCATCTCTGACTGCAGGACAAGGGTTTGGTTACCCCTGGGGCCACCCAACCCTCTGCCTGACTGCCCACCCAGACTTCCCATGAGGCCTCACCACATCGTAGTGACCATGCTGGGCGGCCAAATGCAGGGGTATGTGGCCCTCGTCGGATGGGACATTTACTGCTGAGCCTGCCTTCAGCACCAGCTTCATGGGCTCCTTCCGGCCCTGCCAGGCTGCGTAGTGCAATGGCCGCATGCCTGGGGACAGGTATGGTTTGTTGGAAACTAAGTCCTGACCCTAAATCCAACCCTCTTTAAAGAGGATATGTCACCATCTTTAAGGTTCTGTCTTCATCCAGGCAGATACCTTGGGCTGAAGGCTGCCAAGATTTCACCCTTGGCCTCATCCCCTGCCCTTGGCTTCAAGGCCCCCCAGACCAGGCTTGCCTTTGTTGTCCTTGATGTCTACAGCAGCCTGAGCCTCCAGCAGCAGAGAGATCAATTCCGTGTTGCCATTCAGGGCAGCATGGTGCAGGGCTGAGAAGCTGGGTAGATGAAGGGCAGGTCAAGGAGTGAAGCCAATGCCCATCCTTCCCTGGGGCCCACCCAGCCTTCCCTGGAGCTCACCCACCCTGGGGATCCACACTGCTTCTGCCCAAGCTGACAACTCACCCATCTGGGTCCTGGAAGTTGACATTGATCTTCTTGGTAGAGCCTAGGAGCTCTGTAGAGAGAGAGAGACCCAGTGAGGAGAGGCAATCCAGACCCTATTAAGAGCTGGGGAAGGCCGGGCAGTGGTGGCGCACGCCTTTAATCCCAGCACTTGGGAGGCAGAGGCAGGCGGATCTCTGTGAGTTCGAGACCAGCCTGGTCTACAGAGCTAGTTCCAGGACAGGCTCCAAAACCACAGAGAAACCCTGTCTCGAAAAAGCAAAAAAAAAAAAAAGAGCTAGGGAAGATGAGGGTGATCTGCCTGCCTATTGGAGCAAGGTCTACTCTGTAGTCACACATCCAGTTCAGCAGGGACTTAGCTCTAGGTATTCAACTTGTCCTCATCAGGGAAGGGGAATCCAGACCATGAACCCACATGGGTGTACACACGTGCACATGCATGTCTCCCTTGGGATGCTGCCTCAGCACCTGCCATTGGTGGGAGGGAGAGAGCCGGGCCCATCTGTCTCTCAGAAGGACCCAGATGGGGCCGGGGGTGGTTGAGGAGGCTGGAACACCCGGAAATGGGGTATTTCTGGGGGAAAGGACCATATCCAAGCCCTCTGCTGCCAGCTCTGGCTACCATGTGGATAAGCCCTACAACCCTGCAGGAGAGGGAGACTTTGGCTCATGGGAAGAGTCTCCAGGTGACCCATGCCAATGGCCACTTTGCCCACAAAAGCCACGTTCATACCGACTAGAGCACCAGGGTCCACACTCTCCCTTCTGAGGGTCTCTCATTCCGTGGCCTCCCTCACCCTGGCCTTTCTAGAGCTTTCAGAAGAGGGAGCCCACCAAAGCCATCCCAGTGGGCCCTTGTCCACCGGACTCTTGCCAACCCCCTGCCTGTCTGGGCCATGGTTATATAACCCATTTGTGGGTCAGTCACTCTGTGAGGGGGGGCTAGAAGGACAGAAGCCCCTTTGTGCAGGCTCAGGACAGCGGTGGGGGTGGGGGACGGGGACCCAAAGGCAGGGGAGCCAAGAGAGTAGAGTCACAGTGGGCTGGCTGTAGGGCTTAGCTTGGATTGGCTCAGCCTCAGCCACCGGGCACAGCATGTGGGTCTCTTGACAATCCCTGAAGCCCAGGAAGCCAGCTGCACCTAAATTTCAATCTTTGTTCTGACACTTCCTAGCGCTGTGGCCTTCGCCACTGGCTCTTCTATGAGCTAGAAAAGGTGGTAGCTATCACCTGAGCTGGTGACACTTGGGGCATTACCTCAACACTAGCTGGGCAGACCCCACATCACAGAATCTCTCCTGGGTAGAGTGAAAGTACTGCCACCTTCTGGTGGCTCCCATGGTCTCAGATAGTATCAGTACCAGTTCATTAACTGTACACTCTTTCCCCAGTGGTCAGTCAGACCAAGCCTCGGCATCAAGAGGCAGCCTTGGCAGCCAGGTATAGCGACACAAGCCTTTAATCCGAGCACTTGGGAGGCAGAGGCAGGCTGATCTCTGTGAGTTTGAGGCCAGCCTGCTCTACAGAGTGAGACTCTGTCTCAAAAAGTAAAAAAGAAAAGAGAGTCAACCCTGGGGTCTTTGTCATGGACCTGTCATGTTCTCAGGCAAATCCCCCTGACCGGCTGTACCTGAAAATACCCTCAGAACACACCCAGGTCCCATGCTTTTCACCATACCATGGCTACCACCACGGGCCTGACTGGCACTTCAGACAGGATCCCTGCCACTGCCTTCCCACTGGTGTCTCCACTGACTCCTTGTACCCTCGGTTTCTCCTCTGCACAAATAGGTCGGAGCACTGTTAAAATGCAAGTCATAGCCAGATACAGTGGCGTACACGTTCAGTCTCAGCAGGAGAGACAGCAGGAAAATCAGGAGTTCAAGGCCAAACCTGACTACACAGTAAGTTTGACGCTAACCTGGGCAACATAAGATGCTGTAACCAGAGGGAAAAAGAAAGAAGGGAGGGAGGGAGGGAGGGAGGGAGGGAAGGAGGGAGAGAGGAAAGCAGGCAAAACAAAACTTCTGAAAACCAGTGGGTGGTGGTGGTGGTGCATGCCTTTAATCCCAGCACTGGGGAGGCAGAGGCAGAGGCAGGTGGATCTCTGTGAGTTCGAGGTCAGCCTGGTCTATAAGAGCTAGTACAAAAACCACAAGTTACCAGCCATATGTCGCCGGGCCGTGGTGGCGCACGCCTTTAATCCCGGCACTCGGGAGGCAGAGGCAGGCGAATCTCTGTGAGTTCGAGACCAGCTTGGTCTACAGAGCTAGTTCCAGGACAGGCTCCAAAGCCACAGAGAAACCCTGTCTCGAAAAAACCAAAACAAACAAACAAACAAACAAAAAAAACAAGTTGCCAGGCATATGTGGTACATGTGCCCATCACTGCAGCACTCTGGAGGTGAAGGCAGAAGGCAGGTAGGATTCCATCCTACCTGGAGCTGCAGATGAGATTCTGTCTCAAAAAAAAAAAAAGCAAGGCAAGCAAACAAGCAAACAAAAACCATGTGGGGTGGGGTCACAGCAACGAGATGGCTCACCAAGTGAAGGGGCTTGCCAGCAAGCCTTGAAACCCAGCTGGTGGAGAGTGAAAATTGACTCACGCAAATTGTCCTATGACACATACACCATGGCACATGTATGCCACATACATAAATAATACATACATACAAACACGAATTAAGAAGAAGGAAGCGCCAGTGGAGCTCTGTAGGCCTAGCCTGATCCAGTGAGATAGTGAGACCCTATCTCAAAGCAAAAACCCACCAACAAAACGAAACACCAAAGTGGGAAACAGCAACACTTGGAAACCCTCCAGTGCCATTTCACTAGGGTAGAGGCCTAGGCTGCAACGTCTCACGTGATTGGCCCTTGCTTTTGCTCTGACCTCTCCCCAGCTGCATGCCTTCCTTAATGTCCCTCTAACACAGAGGGCACCACGGCCACAGGGCCTTTGCATGACCCCCTCCTTCACACACTTTAGGTCTTTTGTCCAAAATGCTGCCCTGCCCTTCCTGAATTAGTTGTGTTTTCCTCCCTAGCCCCCTTCACCACCAAGTGTACCACATCAATTTTCTTCATGGCTTTGGTGGCTAAACAATGCCATTTCCATCCTGCACGCTGTCTGTCCATCTTCAGGGCCAGCTGCATGGGTGGATGACCTGTACAGTTACTCAGAAAGGTACCCGAATTGAATACTTTGATTTCAGATAAAGGTCCTACATTATCATCTTTTTTATATTTCTTATGGTTTATTTAACTTTTTTATGTTGTGAATTGGTGTGAATGTGTCAGATCCCCTGGAAGTGGATTTTCAGACAGTTGAGCTGCCATGTGGGTGCTGGAAACCGAACCCGGGTCCTCTGGAAGGGCAGACAGTGCTCTTAACCACTGAGCCATCTCTCCAGCTCCCTACACTATCATCTTACACGAGGCCCTGAAAACTATAAATGGCTGGGTCTGCTTCAGTCCCCTGCTACGAAATGATGTCACCGTTCCGTGGCATCCCCTCAGAGCCTTGCTCAACTCACTTTGCCCACTCTTCTCAGCTGAAAGTAGTCAGGTCTCAGAGTCTTCAAGGCTCACCAAATTCTTGTTTCCCTCCACCATGGGGCCTCCAGGCAGCTACGGAGTCAGGTTTAGGCAGTGGGAGCCCCAGGCACACTGCTCTGAGGTCAGACAAGCAGAGCCAACGTTTTAGAGGGGTATAGTGCTCAAGACTCAGAAAAGGACACAAGGGAGGAGGGAGGGCTCCATCAAGAATGGGACTGCCAGCAGGGCGTGGCATTGGATACCTTTAATCTCAGCACTTAGGAAGCAGAAGTAGACAGAGGAGTTTAAGCCTCCCTGATCTATCTCCCAGCTGGCCTGCAAGGATTACATAGTGAGTGCATTTCAAAAGAAAATTACTTAATTTTATTTTATTTTTTAAAAAGGGGGACTGCTCCCCATACATGGGGAGGGTCACCTTTCAAAGGACGCAAATCCACAGTCCCATAGGGAGGGGAGTAGTGTAAACGGCTTAGAGGGCACTTTGAGGCCTCAGGGCATCCCCAGTGCCTGCAGGAGATACTGAAGAAGATGTCGTGCTGGGGTGGCCATCCCACAGCAGGGCAGGCTTGGGGAATGAGTCAGGAGCAAAAGACAGCTGGAGGCATCCTGGGAACTGAGGAGGGGGCAAGTGGTGGCCAAGCTGAAGGCCTCAGGAGCCCCTTTCTAGTTTTTTGTTTGTTTTGTTTTTCAAGACTGGGTTTCTCTGTTTAGCTTTGGCTGTTCTGGAACTCGCTCTGTAGACCAGGCTGGACTCAAACTCACAGAGATCCGCCTGCCTCTGCATCCTCCCTGATCCCCTCCCCCAGCATTGGGATTAAAGGTGTGTGCACCGCCCAGTCCCTTTCACTTTTTAATAGGTGTCTGCATCCATACAGTACATAGGCATGGGGTGCAGCTCCCTGGCAGTTTACTTAGCGTTCATGAAGCCCAGATTCCATCCCCAGCAGCACACACACATACAAGTAATACACAAACCTCGCCCCTGTTTCTTGTGACCCCAGACCTCAAGCTGCTCTCTAGAGACCAGCCTGAGGCCAGATCCAAACTCCAGGTTGGAAGGATTTTTTTTTTTTTTTTTTTAACCACAGATCTCACTATGCTGCCCTGGCTAACCTGGAACTCACTTAGGGTGGCCTTGAACTCACAGAGATCCTCCTGACTCGGGTTACAGAGTACTGGGATTAAAGAGGTATGCCACACATCCTGCTGGAAGGGAATTCTTAGTGGGCCAAGGTGAGAGAGAAACAGGTTCTGGCAATTCCTCCATGGTGTCCTCAGTCTGCCATGGGGAGGTAGGCTAGGCCACAAAACTAGACAGGACCCATTAGCAGCAGGAGAGGGGTGCCCTTACCAACATCTCACCCCCAAAGCTGTCTCCCTTTCCCTCTAGGATAACTGCTAACTGTGCAGGCTCCCTTGGCGGTGAGGTGGGGGCTATAGAGCCATGGACTGGAGCGAAGAGCTGGGCACCCAAAAAGGCTCAAGAACAAGATTGTGGCGAAATCTCTAGGCTGACTGGGGAGCACACTCTCTTTTTTGAGACAGGGTCTCTAGAACTCACTCTGTAGACCAGGCTGGCCTTGAACACACAGAGATCTGCCTGTCTCTGCCTCCCAGTCGCTAGGATTAAAGGCATGCGCCACTATGCCTGGCTGGTGGGGTGGGGGAACACATTCTCGAGGATACTTATGGACACCCCCCACACCCCATGGCCCAAACTCCAGCTGTACTTTGCTAAATCAAAATACATCTTACTCCAAAGCAGGCCAGCGTTGCCATGACAACCGAGCTACTTCACGAAGGAATTTCTCTGTCTGATTTATTACACCGCCCCTCTGACTCAGAGAGTAAAGACATAAGAGCCAAGACAGGTGCCTTTGCTGTCTCTGGGACCACACTAGCCAGAGGCAAGGGTCCTCTCACACACACCCCCATTTGTGGTTTCCACTGGCTGGCAGCAGAAAAATGCCAACACCATTAGAATTTACTGAATTCGAACTGTCTCCTCTTCATCAGTGCCTTCTTCCTGTTTTCATGCTGTGAGGTGGTGGGGACCACAGATGTTCCATCCTCCAGATAAGGGCCATTAAGGCCTAGAGAGCCAGTGTGACCAAGGACACAAGGCCACTAGGTGGAAAGCTGTGCTTACCCTCTTACGTCTACCTCTCCCTAGAAGTTCTTCCACTCAGTCTTGAGGCCCTAGTAAATGAAGCTTCCCAGCCAGCCTGCGTGCCCTGGAACCACCACTGTCCTCACCAACAGTCCCATGTCCCAGCAGCCCCCTGGAGAAATGGGATCCCCCTTCCCCCAGCTTATACGCAGTCTATGGCGGTGGGTAGGGAGTGATGGCCCCCAAGTCCCATGTGTTGACCTACAGGGCCCAGTTTGTGCCTGCGCAGGTGCCCTGACACACTGACACGGTCATACGTGCGCAGCTGCACACTCGGCTAGTCCACACGCCCATCCATCCATCTCTGGAGGCCCCTAGGGAGGCTCCAGGATGGGTAGGGTGGAGAGCTAGAATCAAAGCTCCAAGCTCCAAGCCCTTCTCTGGACCCCCAGGGCACAAGCTTGGGATGGTGTGGGAGTTCCTTTAATGGTCCTTGGCCCCCTTTCCCAGCAGAGAAGCCAGGGATGACCAAGGTCTGTAGAAAACTGCAGAAGCAGTGAGCCTTCAGTCCTTATCCCCCAGGCTGTCCCTGCCTCAAACCCAGCCTGCCCCAGGGCTGGGCGACCTTGGGCCTCTGCTTCACTTCCTCATCAGTAAATGGCCCCCACTGGCCATGCCTGGGCAGCCACACCCCCAGCGTGGTCCTCCCCCCCCCCCTTCCCTGCAAAGCCTGTTATTAAACATAGGGTGGGGAAGAGAGGTCTGACAGAGATTGTTAGCCTCTGGGTCGCCCCTCACCGTAAGGGCCCCTCCCTCTCTCCACAGTGTGCCTTGATGGGGGGGGGGGGGAGATCCGCCTCGCCCTTAAAAGTCCAAGTAGAAATCATGATCCCGCAGCCTGGGAAGGGAGGGGGTCCGAGGGAGGATGTGATTGCCAGCGGCCTCAGGGAGATCGTGGGTGCCGCAGGTGCCCGCAGGGGGCTGGGCAGACGGTCCGGCGCTCGTCGTCGCCCCTCCTCCAGAGCTGGGGCGAGAAGGGGGGGCGCGGACCAAGGGTCTGGGCGCTCCTGGCCCCGCCCTACCCCCGGAGACCCACAGCATCCCTTCCCCTCCCTGCACCCCGGCGGTGGGGGCCCCGCCCGCGCCCCGCGCGCCCCCCGCACTCACTGGCCTTCCCCGGCCGCGGCCTCTGCAGCAGCCTCTGCGCGGTCCCCACGTCCTCCGCCTTCACCGCCTGCACCAGCTCCTGCTCCTTCCCCATGGCGCCACCGGGCCCGCAGCGACCAGGCGCTCGGTGCTCACGGCGGCTCAGACGCAGCGGCGGCCCCGCGTCTGCGATCGCATCCTTTCCAGCCCGCGCTGCCTGCGCCGCCCGCCGCCCAGCGTCCTGCGGGTTCGGGTTCGGGCTCGTTCTGGGGTTTCGGGCTCGGACTGGGGCTGGGGCTCCGACGCGGAGGGACGGATAG
>NC_022014.1:3553085-3574112 GCF_000317375.1 Microtus ochrogaster
CCCGCGGCCGCTGACCTCCGTCAGCCCGCGCCGGCCGCGCGCCCGGCTCCGAGGCTCCGCCCCCGCATGGGCCCTCCCCCCCACTCCCGATGCCCCCACCCCACGTTTGGGTGCGCGGGTCAGGCGAGGCCCCTGCGGACAGCGGGGAACCGAGGATGACCGCCGGGGACAGAGGACGGTGCGCAGGGGGGCTGGCCACGGAGCACCGACTCGGCGGCGACGCAAGGCTAGACCTAGGAGAGGTTTCTCGAGGCTGCGGGACCTGAGGGGGAGGGACTCGGAGACAGTGGGAGGGCGGGGAGCCGGGCACCAGTGCCACCGGTGCCGGCCCTCCAGAGGCTGTCAGACATTTCTGGCCCGTGGTTCCAGTGGGAGGTGTTGAGGGATTGCGAAGAGGAATCTCCCAATAATGAATTCGGTGTCAGGGAACCCGTACCCCCTCCCCCCAACTACACCTTCTTCCCTGGCAGCCTCTGGCTTCTCTCTGCAACAATGCAAGACGACAGTTCTCCTTCGAGGACAGCCTGGAAGGGAGCTTGACTTTGTCACTCTCAGCATCTACTAGGATGTAACTGTCTATGTTCACCAAGAAGGAACTTAACCTCCCATCCTCCGCACCACTGCCCACTCCGCCCAGCCCTGCCGTGCCCCCACCCCCCGCCCCATTCTAGCCCAACGAAAACATTCTCCAGCCACAGGTTCCCAGTCAGGATCTTCCTGCTCGACCAACAGCTCCAGAGGCCTCACCTTTCTCCTGCCTACCTGAAGGCTAGGGCTGCCCCAGGCCTCTCCTTACCTTGCCTGCAGCATTGTGAATCAGTGGAGCTGGGCTTGGGAAAGGTTCCGCCCCCTCAGGTTCCTTATTTACAACCGCGAGCAGAGCATCTTCCCAACCCAGCAAGACAGTAGAGAGAATCTGGTGAGGTTCACACGTGCACACCGACTCACCGTTCTAGTGGTTCGGGACCATGCTGCAGGTCCAGAAGGGCAGGGGAGAGGAAGCATCAGGTACAGGGATGTCCAGGATCATGTAATCTTTCTGGTCATGGAAGAGTCTTCTCATACGTGCTGGGCTCTCAGAAAAGGTCTCTGAATGCAAAAATCCTTCCCCTAACCGCTTACAGCGAACAGTTTGTGGTTACTCACAGGCTCAGGGGCTGCGCTGGTCATCTGGGCTAAAGCTGAATTTACTGTCCACGTGTTACAGGTTGAGAAAACAGCAACCAAGCTTTGGAAATGCTATGCATTCCTGAGTGTGCGCCACGAGGTCCCTGGGCCTCAAGGTCGTGGGTCTGGGCTTGGCACCTATATCAGTTCCTGCCTCAGTTCTTCTTCTTACTGGCTTTGTCAGCCTGAACTGTCCATTTTATCTTTCTGAGTTTCTCATCTACCCTCTCTGTTAAAGGTGGGTCAACAATGTGTCCCTTCCATCTACTCCAGGGTTAATTGTGATTCTGTCCCCACAGTTAATCCTGGACATAATAAAATGCCCAGCAAATAGTTGCTGTGAATATTGTAATGTCCTGGGGCCTCCCTGCAGGGATTGCAACTGTATTAGGTTCATCTTCACATGATACAGTGCCAAGCATACAAGAAACACTACAAAAATATGTAAATATATAAAAAGAAAACCGCTATTATCAGGACTATTATTGCCTTGTTTGGAGCTTCTAAGGACCTGGGGCAAAAATACAAACAGAAGCCCACTCACCAAATGTCTGTTTCAATATTGTAATTCACACTAATAACCTGTTAAATAAAATATGTTCTAGCCTCCTACCTTAACAAATATACCTTCACCGAGACCTGGAAGGGCAAGTTTAAATTTAGTATTCTTGGACTGCATTCTGGTAATGAGCTGGCTCTTGCCTGTAGCTGTCCAGCTTCAGCATCAACTACACCCCATAAACAGGCACCCGGAGCCACTTCTCGGACCAGTTGTGGGCATCCCATTGTGTAATCTACCCAGAAAGAGGGGTGGGCAGACCAGAGAAATTGACTAGATCCTTTTGGGCAGAAAATCCAAGGGTCCCAGTTAAATATTCATATTGTGGTCTACAAGGGACATCCAGACTCTAGGTTGACTTCTGCATCCAATCATTCCTTACTTCAAAGGGTGGATGGTAGCAGAAAGAAAGTCAGAGGCTTCCCCTGCTAGGTCAAACGCGATCCCAGAGGGGGTCCAGGAGACCATGGTACTGCTGACTCGTGGCCATGATGGACAAGCTCCTGATGCTCAGTTGCTTCGGCTGTAAAATGGAACAGCAGCTCTGTCTGGAGGGCTGATGGGAAGGTCTGCGTGGATACAAAGATGTTTACCTGCCTGGATCCTCCTCCCCATTCACCTGGGGATGGGAGCATTATAACAGGCTGTCGCCTATCCCTACTGGGACAAAGGATGCAGATTCGTGGGTCTTGGGGCAGCCCTCCAGGATGTCAGGCCTCTGAAGAAGATCCTGGGAGGAGGGGCCGCTGAGCCAGCAGAATTGCTGAGCTGATGGCAGGCAGCTTCACTGCAGCCCTGACTGGCTTTCTTCCCAGATGCTTAACTGCCGCCAGCCAGCCTGCAGCCCCTGACTCTGCCTGTCAGCTGTGTACCTGTTCAGGGCATTCCCCAAGCACTGGTACCCAGCTCTTCATGTATACAATGGTATTGCTGAATGTGCCATCTCTGGGTTGCTGGAAGCATGTCAGGTGTCACTTTTGTGGGTGCCACCTCTGTAAAGTGCTATGCCAGTGAGTAGTATCTCAAAAGCCACATGCTCCAGATTCCTGCTACCCCACAGAGATGCTGGAGCTGCTCAGAATGGTCAGGGCCACGCCCGGTTCTACAGCTATCTCTGGGTTGGACCATCTACAGCATCCCAGCCTTTAGCTCCTGGCCACACCCAGAGTCCTGAAGAAAGGGCAACAGCTCAGAAAACAGGTGACACACACCTGGCCACTCTTCTCCTGTGTTTTTGGGTCCCATCATGATTGATACCAATTCAAGCATCCTCCGATGCTGGCACTCCTCTTCCATCCAGCATGCCTAGGACTCACCAAAGCTGCCTCTGAACCTCCAGTGGCGCTAGCTACCTTTGGGGAGCTTATGCGTCATCACCAGGAAGATAAGTAAGGTATAGGTGGGCATATGCAGGGTCCCTGTGGATCAGTCTGCTCAGCTGGCCAGAAAGGATGTGGTCAGGAGAGGGAGGGGTCTGAACTGCAGCTGGGCCAAATGGATCCACCATCTTCCAGCCATGAGCCTTCAACCTCAATACTACAGCTCGGGGCCTGTCTTCTGACAGGATGTCCCCAGATGGGGACTGATCCTCCTAAGTGGAGTCGCTGCAGAGCACAAAGCATGATGTAGGGGAAAGGCCTCACGATGTTTCAGCAGTTCCCCACAGTCAAACATAGCTGGCTAGAGCAATGGCTCTGTGACTGAACACAGAGCTAACACGGCCCAGGAATTCCATTCCTAAGACAGTTCCACGGCGAACGAAAACACGTATGCAAACAAATGCTCAAACACAAACATTTATAGCAGCACCGTGTCACAGAAGCTGGGAAGAAGGAAACGGTTCAGACGTCCATCGGTGAACAAATGACAGGAGGTGGACGCATTCGGGGGACACTGTTTAGCCACAGAAACGGATGATGGGGACCCATAACGGCTATACATCTGCAATTCCGTTGACATGACATGTCCAGCAGAGGCCAACACACAGAGACAAGATTAGTGGTTTTCAGGGACTGGGTTGGGGAAAGAGGGCAGGGAGTAATGCCTCGTCTCTCTCTCTCTCTCTCTCTCTCTCTCTCTCTCTCTCTCTCTCTCTCTTTCTCTCTCTCTCTCTCTTCAAGACAAGGTTTCTCTTTGTAGCCTTGGCTGTCCTGTAACTCACTTTGTAGATCAGGTCGGTCTTGATCTCACAGAGATCCGCCTGCCTCTGCCTCTCAGATGCTGGGATTAAAGCGAAAGCCACCATGCCCAGCTCTGTCTTTGCTCTCTCTCTCTCTCTCTCTCTCTCTCTCTCTCTCTCTCTCTCTCTTTCTCTCTCTCTCTCTCCAAGACAGACAAGGTTTCTCTGTGTAGCCATGTCTGTCCTGGAACTCTTTGTAGACCAGATTGGCCTTGATCTCACAGAAATCCACCTGCTTCTGCCTCCAAGTGCTGGGAGTAAAGGTGTGCGCCATGGCCACCACTGTCACCTCTTAAAGGGAGGATGGAAACATCTGGCAGTCATATAGAGGTAGTAGTTACACAGTGTCAATCCACTAAATGTCACTGTGCCATTGAATTGGTGTTTTTTTAAATTATTCTTTTTTTAAAATACGTTTACATAATTTTTTAAAAAAATATATTGACTTGATTCTATTTTAAATCATTATGTAGCCAAGTGAGGCTGGCCTTGAACTCTTTATCCTTCTGACTCAGGTTCCCAAGTGCCAGGATTACAGATGTGTCATATTGACTAAATTGTTCACTCTGTTTTTATTTATGCATTGCTGGGCTAGCCTAGAATGTACCAGGCAGTCTCTCTACTACTGATTTGCATCCTTTTCATGAACTGTTCAATTGAAATGTCCAATTGTGGGATTAGAGAGATAGCTCATCAGGAGCAATTCTGTTTTTGCAGAGGATCTGAGTTCAGTTCCTAGCACACACAACAGGTAGCTCACAACCACCTGCAACCCCCAGCTCTAAGGGATCATATACCCTTTCTTGGCCTCTGAAGGCACCTGCATGCATGTATGCATGCTAACACAGACACACACACATACCCATAAACAAAAACAAACCTTTAATAACTGGACAATTTTATGCTTTGTGAGCTTCACCTGAACCAGCACAAAGTCCCACAAAGAGCAAGCTCGTAAGATGAACGTGAAGGTGCTGAGAGCCAAGAGCTGTGTCGGCGGGCGTGGGGTCGAGGGAGAACAGCCTAGGCACAGGTAAAGGACCTAAGAAAGGGCGTGGCGAGAGATCTCTGCGGAGCCTGGGGGGAGAAGAGATTAGGCAGAGGCAAGGGCTAGGAGACCCAGGAACCTGGAAGTTCTCTGTTACCCCTGAAGGCTCTTGTTTCAGTTCACAAAAGACCACACAGGCACAACTGAGATTCCAGCGCTTGGGAAGTGGGGACAGGAGGAGGTCAAGGTCATCTTCAGTTACACAGAGCCCATTCCAACCAGCCTGGGGTGCGTGAAATTGTGTGAGGAAGAGGAGGAGGAGGAGGGTGTGGCAAACAGGTTGACTGTAAAAGGGGGACTAAAGCAGGGCTTTCCAAGACGTGAGGAGTGGCGCAAGCCTCTAATCCCAGCACTTGAGGGGCAGGGGCAGGCAGATCTCTGAGTTCAAGGCCAGCCTGGTTTACAGTTCAGTTCCAGGACAGCCAGGGCTACACAGAGAAACCCTATCTCAAAAGACAACGAACAAAGACAGGAGGTGGGTGCCAGGTGAAATTGTTGGCTCACAATGGCAAGGACGAGGGATGTGCTCAGATGATAGCCAGTTATAACAGAAAGACAACTGGTCAGTGAGAGTTACTTTAGACAGGAAGGTGGTGTCCTCCGTGTGGCATTTGTGTGCAAAGAGAAAAGGGGGAGAGTTTTTTTGGGGGGTGGGAGGACAGGAAGAGAGTCCATTGAGGTGGAGCTGGTACTGGTACCAGGGAACAAAAAAGAAGATGAGATTTTCTGTCATCCGCAGTACACAAGGGTCAAGAGGTGGAAAGAAAGTATCTATCAGGTTTGGCAGATGAAGCTGGGCAGTGGCCTTGAGGAATTTCCCCAGAGAGCTGGGGGGGAAAGCTGAGGAATGAGGGGGAGGTGGGAAGTGCAGTTACCGAAGTGGCAAGGACAGCTCTTTGGAGGAGAGAGAGTTTAGCTGGAAAGAGAATACTAGAGTTGTTTTGGTTCTAAAAGCACTAAGGGGGAGGCTGGAGTTAGCACTGAAACTCAGATGCTAGTATAGTTGCCTAGTGAGTGCAAAGCCCAAACATTTACAGTGTTAGAGACAGGGAATTTGAAGTTCAAGGTCATCCTTGCCTAGTAAATTTGAAGTTATTATAGGGTACCAAGCAAACCCTGGTTGAAACAACAAAGTGTGGGGGGAGGGGTGTGTGTGTGTGGCACACACCTTTAATCCCAGCACTTGGGAGGCAGAGCTAGGCGGATCTCAGTGAGTTCGAGGTCAGACTGGTCTACAAATTGAGTTCCAAGACAGCCAGGACTGTTACATTAGAGAAACAGTGTCTTAAAACCCTACCCCTGCAAAAAACAAAAACAAAACTGGGGGGGGGGTGCACGCCATTAATACCTAAAGGCAGAAGCAGGTGGATCTCTGTGAGTTTGAGGCCAGACTGGTCTACGGCGTGTGTTCCAGTATAGCTAGGGCAGCACAGAGTAATCTTGTCTCAAAACACCAAAAACAAACAAGCAAGCAAAGCAAACAACAAAAACTCACTAAGGAGGTAAAGGTGAAGAGGGCCTGGGGAAAAGTGTGGGGAAGAGGGATGTCTATGATCAGGGACCTGGGTGCATGGACAGGAATTGGCCTTGGCCAAGGAACTGGACTCACCCTCTTTGTGGTCATAGGAAAATGGGTTTGCAGCCCCATTTATAGGTGCAGTGAAAAGAATTCATGGGAAAACAAGACCTACTTTGTGGAGATAGGAGGACAAAGATAAAGACGAAGTCATGAGAATCTGCAGTTCTAAAGGGGTTCCTAGGCTAACTTGTGTGCACTGAGGATCAGGCTAGGGCTGGACAGGTCTGTAAAGGCCCAGACTAGGGTTACCAGATAAAGCAAATAGAAGTACAGAATGCCCAGTTGCATTTGAACTTCTTGTAAGAAAGTAATCCTGTTAGTACAACGTTTGAGATATGTTTATACTTTAAAAAAAATTATCTGAAAGTTTTGTTGGAAATTCTATCTTGGTAGGTAGGGTAGGGGATTGTGTATGTGTGCAGGGGTAGGGGACAACGACAGTGCAATCCTTCCTGAGAAACAAGCCTGAAAAACAGGCAGCCGTATCAAGGCTGTGATGATCAAGTCTGGGGTCGCGGCTGATGTCCCTCCGCGCTCGACCGCTTCTGCAGTTCCTGGTCTGAGAACTTTCAAATGTCTTTGGTAACTCCCCCACTCATGGTCTCGCCCTGAGCAGCTATCGATAACTCTACGCTCGGCCCGGCTTCTATCGACTCGCTCCTACTCGCCTCGCCGTCCTGGACAAGGCAGAGTGCTGAGCGTGTGTAAGGTACGGAGTCCGCGGAACGAGGGCTGAGTACTAGTCGCTGGGTGGCTAGGACGGTGCGGTCGGGGTAATCGGGCTGGCAGGACAGAGCCAGAGCAATCTGCAGAGCACAGGGGAGCTCGGGGGTCCTGCCGCCCAGCTCCCCCACCCATCAGAGCCCAATGCCGGTCAGCTACGCATGCGCAGCAGCCGCGGTGCCCGGCTTCCCCAGTCGCCCTGCGCCTGCGTTGCCTACCCTTGCGGCAGACGGCGCCCCTGTGATTGCCCTCTGTGTGTGACTGCCTCCTGCTGGCTGTAGGCGGGTTGGCGTCTCCTTCCGTGCTGATGAAGCGAAGGTACTGGCGCCAAGAAGCGGAGGAACTGAGTCGCCTATCTTGTGACGGCCAGCGTGACTCTAAAGATTCATTTTCTTATCTTTAAAGTGATAATACTTAGTGTACTGTGCAGATTGTTTTCTCATACATGTATCTTTCCCTCTAGATGTTTTGACCTTTGGACTTTGCCTATCATCTAGCGCCTGGCCCCGTGCAGGCCTCATTTTCCCCAGTCATCAAACAATGAACACCACCCCAGGCACAGTGGGCAGTGACCCTGTCATCTTGGCAACTGCAGGCTATGACCACACTGTGCGCTTCTGGCAGGCACACAGTGGCATTTGCACTCGAACAGTGCAGCATCAGGACTCTGTATCCTTCACTTGGGAGCAGGCAGGGTGGTGGTGGCCAGGATTAGGTATGAATGCCAAGTGCCTGGGGAAACTCAGGCCAAGTGGTGGAGGTCTTGATAGCCTGTGGCCCCAAGGCCTCCCTTTCCAGGGTTCCCTTCCCATCATCCTTAACATGTTCAGCAGGTGAATGCATTGGAGATCACACCAGACCGAAGCATGATTGCTGCTGCAGGTACCTGAGATTCTTGACCTCAGCCCTTCCTTGACTGGTGGCAGGACTACCTGCAGCCATGCTTCAATTTAGCCTGTGTCCCCAGGTTACCAACATATCCGCATGTATGATCTCAACTCCAATAACCCCAACCCCATCATCAGTTACGATGGAGTCAATAAGAACATCGCATCTGTGGGCTTTCATGAGGATGGCCGCTGGATGTACACAGGCGGGGAGGACTGCACAGCTCGCATCTGGGACCTCAGGTGTTGAGTGCTGGACTGGAGAGGGTGGCTGTCTGGGGAG
The DNA here is from genome assembly GCF_000317375.1 of Microtus ochrogaster. Lineage (NCBI taxonomy): Eukaryota > Metazoa > Chordata > Mammalia > Rodentia > Cricetidae > Microtus > Microtus ochrogaster. The sequence goes on from NC_022014.1 coordinate 3,561,511, forward strand.
AGGGCAGCCAGGGGGTTGTCTTTGGGCAAGTACCCCACGGACAAACTAACCAAAGGGGCGTTTGAGGGGAGAAGGAAAGCAGGATGGACCTCCATCAAAGCCAACCCTGCTTCAGGCTAGCGGCCAGACATCCATTCCCTTTCTGCTGGCTTCACACTGCCATCTGTGGGGAAGACCCAAACTCCACAAACTTCCAAGGCAGAAGCAGCTCTTATTAGCAGAGAATGGGGGATTTTGGCGGGACACCAGTAGTTTGCATTAGACACCATGTATAACCGTAACTCCCCACAGGTCCCGCAACCTGCAGTGTCAGCGTATCTTCCAGGTGAATGCGCCCATTAATTGTGTGTGTCTGCACCCCAACCAGGTGAGGAGCACTCATGGGGCCAGGTACCTGGGGGCTTTGGAGGGCAGAGCTACTGCTGCATCTTACCCCCACTACATCCCAGGCAGAACTCATTGTGGGTGACCAGAGCGGTGCTATCCACATCTGGGACCTGAAGACAGACCACAATGAGCAGCTGATCCCTGAGCCTGAGGTTTCCATCACGTCTGCCCACATTGACCCTGATGCCAGCTACATGGCAGCAGTCAATAGTGCTGTGAGTACCGGGATTGGGTACAGGGCCATCTCAGCATCTAGCCCCTCATCTTCTGCAGATGACTTGATTCCTTGGTCATCCCTCAGGCCTCTCTAAGTTTTCTTTCTTTCTTTTTTTTTTTTTTTTGGTTTTTCGAGACAGGGTTTCTCTGTGGCTTTGGAGCCTGTCCTGGAACTAGCTCTGTAGACCAGGCTGGTCTCGAACTCACAGAGATCTGCCTGCCTCTGCCTCCCGAGTGTTGGGATTAAAGGCGTGCGCCACCATCGCCCGGCCTCTCTAAGTTTTCTACCCAGCTCCCAAAGTCAGGCACCTGCTGTCTGCCATAGCCCACCCATCAAACTAGGCACCTCAGCCAGTATTTCCCTTTCTTTTACGTTCCAGTCCATGACTTTGATCTTCCCTGATACTGACAAACTTCTCTGTGGCCTTCCTGGGATGCCTGATCTGTTCTCCTTCAACTGTAGAAGTATCCTTTAGCCTTATTGACAGGCTGCACTGTTCTGGGACCTTAAGATGCCTGGCTCCTTCTCATAGACTGCAGGATGCTCCAGTTTGGTCCTTGCTTCCATCTCTAGTGTCGTTTTCTCCTTTTAAATCCTAGAACGTCACTTCTTCCACATGCTTGCATTTCCTCCTCTCAGCCTTGGGTTGTTACCTCTTCTGTCTGGGTGTTCTCCTTACTGCCTCCCTCCTGCACATCTCTGCTGGCCAGCAGCAGCCTCTAGGGAGCTGTGTTCGAGTCTTCGGCCAATGTGGACTCTTGCTTTTGACTGGCTGGGTATGGTTCCTTGTTGGGACCAAGCTTCCTGTAGATATGACCCAAGATGCCAGCCTTCCTACCATGGCCCAGGTGTCCACGGATCCAAGTCCAGTTCTGAGGGTCTGGGTTTTGAATGACTGCCCTTCTGTCCTATAGGGAAACTGCTATGTCTGGAACCTGACCGGGGGCATTGGTGACGAGGTGACTCAGCTCATTCCCAAGACCAAGATCCCAGCCCACACACGCTATGCCCTGCAATGCCGCTTCAGCCCTGACTCCACGTGCGTGTTAGGGTTTGGGGGAAGAGGGCATTTGCAGGGGCTGGGGACACTATCTGGTGTGTGGTCAGTGGATACAGGGATACCCAATGTCCAACCCCAGGCTCCTTGCCACCTGTTCAGCTGACCAGACATGTAAAATTTGGAGGACATCCAACTTCTCCCTGATGACAGAGCTCAGCATCAAGAGTGGTAACCCTGGAGAGTCATCCCGTGGCTGGATGTGGGGGTGTGCCTTCTCAGGGGACTCCCAGTACATAGTCACAGGTGAGCCCTGCCCTCTGTCTCCCCCACATTGCCTTGGCCTCTGGAGAGGCCACTCAAAGTTGCCACTCTCTTCTGCCTGCACCCCCTTTGCAGCCTCCTCTGACAACCTGGCCCGGCTCTGGTGTGTTGAGACTGGAGAGATCAAGAGAGAGTATGGTGGCCATCAGAAAGCTGTCGTCTGCTTGGCCTTCAATGACAGCGTGCTGGGTTAGCCTCTACTCCTTGAGGCTGCACTGGGAAGTCAGGACTGCCTGGTATAGTGGCTCTACGTGGATGAGACTCAGGTCAGCCTCTGCATGTCAGGCCACCTGGAGCTGACCAGACTACCCTGGCCCTGCCTGGCCAACCTAGACTTGCTGAACACTCTGCCCTGGGACTCTCTCCATGCCCAGTCTGTTGTCAGAAGGTTCACCAAGCCAGGCTGCGTGTGCCTGGACAGGGAGTCTTTGCTCCCTTTAGGAGGCTAGACCCACAGGGATTGGAACTGTTGAGATTTGAGGTTGGTGCTTGTTTCCCAGGTATGTCACCCCACTTGCTCCTCTCTACCCCTGTACAGGTCCTGAGGCCCCCAGAAATTACCACTATGGCCAGGTAATCTGGGTTTATTTGTCCCTACTGTCAGCTTCCATTCACTGGTGGTGGTGACCTGACCAGCTGGCTGACCTGTGGGGACAGGATCGGTAGGGGGCTTAGTCTGGAAGGTAATAAAAGCAGACAGACACACAGATGTTGCTCGGGAAGCAGATGTCAATGCAGAGGTAGATCAGCCGCTGTCTCTGGGGCCCTGGGGAGAAGGGAACTCATGAGTCCCAAGGGCTCCGACCCAGTACTGTCCTGAAGGAGCCATAGGCCTGCCTGTTCACTCAACCCTTCCCCAGCTCACCCTCTGCTCGTCGGGCCCAGTAGATGGGAGTGTCCACACAAAGGTGTTGCACCGAAGCTCCCACTTGGGCAGGGTCCACAGTATGGCCCCCCAAAACTGCCAGCAGCTCCTGCGCATAGTGGGTCTCTTGGCCAGGTACATGGGACTCCTGGGCCTGCAGAAAGACTCTGGTGGGCCATCGTATAATACTTTCTTGATCCTGGCTGGGTAGGGCATTCGTGTTCCACCCCAGCCTGATGGCTCTTCCACCTGCTCTTGTCAACAGCCTTAGTCAGGGGAAGATAGAGCTGTCTGTTCCCCTGAAACCAGAGCCTTGGCTGGCCCAGCCAGGCTGCACAAAGGACCTTTTGTTTGTCCCCTGGCCTTGGGGAGGGGATTTGGAGGGGGTGGCAAGCCAAGTAGTACTGCTCACCCTGGAAGTGTTCACCAGCAGCCTTAGGGTCTCCCAATCTTGGGCTTCCATCAGCCGGAGGAAGCAGGCCTGGTGCTCTGCAGGGCGGTAACAGATGTAGCCCTGGGGAGGCAGACAGGTAAGTCAAGGCCACCCCATACCTCTACTCTACCCCCTCCCAAGCTTACTCACACTTTGCCCGTCGAACAGCACAGCCCAGCTGTGGTTGCTCTGAAGCGGAGTCACCACGATAGTTGCCATGTTCTGGGCCACGTCCACTAGAGTGGTTTGGTTGGGCCAGGGTACCCTGGAGCTTGAGGTCTTTCGGAGCATCTGCAGCAAAGGCTAAGGGGTATTTGGAATTCAGCCCTAACATTGTATTTCCACATTACCTGAGTTGGCCTTTGTTCCTGCTGCTCCTCTGGCTATCTGCTCAAGGCCAGTGTTTAGGCCTGGCCCTATGGGAGATTCTGGTCTTCCTGCTCCCTTCCCACTCTGTATACCCCTGGGTTTGAGGAGTGGCTCACCTTGGGAGGGCTGTACGTGAAGCCAAGAAGCCCTCCTGCCATGGCCCCTGCAGTGACCAGTGTCAGCAACAGCAGCAGGCCCGCTGTTCTCCAACCCCTATGGCAGGGTTTGGTCTTCACCTGGGGGCATATTACTGTCAGAGCGGCTTAGACTCTAACCTGGGTTAGAGTCCAGGGAGCGACTTGCTCAGGGAAGGGGCTGATGGTAGGTGGTGACACCTCTGTCTCCTATGGTGTCCCTGTGTCCTTGTCGGGGGTGGGGTGGGGGGTGGCAGAGACACTCACCTCAACAGGCCTGGACCTGAGGCTCTCAGTGTGGATGTGCCCTTGCTCCATGCTGCAGCCCCTGCTGACAATGCACTGATTGTCTACAGCCCCTTGGAGGAGTCAGCCAGGGAAACCTCAGGATGCCTTTGATGAGTCAAACTGTACCCTCCCCTCCCAATCCCACTGCTTCCTTCCCAGCCAGTATCTGATATCCTGGGTCAGAGCCAGGACAGCCCTCTTCCCCCACTGCTGGTCATCAGGCATGTCTCTGGACACCTGGCCTGTGCAGATCATGGTTCTGGGAGCGAGTGAAAGCAGGGCCTTGGTAGGAAGTCAGAACGGGCTAGATCTTGGCCAGGATGATTTTGTCTGTTTTGGCAGTTAATTTTCTTGGAATCCGTTACCTCTGGACTCCTGAGCTAGACACAGACCATCAATAAATGTTCAATGAACCATCAGTATGAGGCTAATTGCTTTTTTTTTTTTTTTTTTGGTTTTTCGAGACAGGGTTTCTTTGTGGCTTTGGAGCCTGTCCTGGAACTAGCTCTGTAGACCAGGCTGGTCTCGAACTCACAGAGATCCGCCTGCCTCTGCCTCCCGAGTGCCGGGATTAAAGGTGTGCGCCACCATCGCCCGGCATGCTTCCTTTCTTTACCTGTAAACTCCCAAGCCTCTTTCCAGACCCCATTAACACCAGATAGGGTTGTGGATATTCCCATGTGCACACAGTGGGCTCCAGGCTGCACTGGACAAACAGCTTGCTGTATATCAAGGATGGCTAAGCCAGCCTGTTCCCTAACATGTTTTTTCCTAACCAAGCTGATTGCTCTGGTCCCTGGTCTGTCTAGCTACATGGTAGCTCAGCTGCACACATATACACATATTTTACCCAGTAGCTGTATTCTATTGTTTTTACGCTACACACTTCCTGTTTCTTCAGGACCTGTTTGTTCCTCAGAAGAAGGGTGGGGCTACAGTGGTCATGTCCACTGCGTAAGATTTTGGAACTGGGATCCTGGCCTGCCTTATGTCTCCTGCCTTGCCCCCATCCATAGGTAGACAGGTGTTATTCAAAGTATATAGAGGAAGGCAAACCTTATCAGTGTGGGTTTGAGAGTTTAATGTGCATTTGAGTTCACAGTGAAATAAGGTGGAAATGTAACACACATAGGTTCTCAGGCTACTGCCCAGTAGAAGAGGGGCATCCCTTGCTGCTGCACCTACCAGTGCTCCTGTGTAGGTGATAAAGCCACAACAGAACAGTAATTATCCTACCCAGACTCACGGAGCCACCCTCACAGAGGATCAGCACCAATGTTAAAGGCACTGCTGCTTTCATGTTGAATTATGGCATTATTCCACTCCCAGCAACCCCTGACCTGGGAACAGCTTCAGGCATGGGATACATTTTATTGCTTTGAGAACTTGGTGAACAGGTGAAGTGCCATGATCATGAGTAGCCATAGGGCAAGGAGCCAGGAAGGAAGGAGTCAGCCAAAAGGAACAGCTTCCTGGGTTTGCCCCCACGAACGCTGTCCAGTCTGCTCAGCAGACTGCTAAAGGTCAGAGACTTGCAGAGCAGAGCAAAAGGCCAGAGATGCTGAGAAGCCAACTGGTTAGTAGGGTGGGCCTTCTGGCTGGCCGTCAACAAGGAAATCCAGGATGGAAATAGATGGCTTCGTGGAGCACCAACATATAACCCAGCCACAACCCAAAGGACAGAGGCCACGGAGGTTGTGAGACAACTGTTCTCAGGACTCCTCTTTCCTTCCATATCCAGAGGGCACTCTGGGAAACAAGGCAATCCTTGGGCTGCACATTGGCTATGCTGCTGATGGTGGCTTAAGGTTTTTTCAGTGGGATTTACCTAAGACAACACAGCTATTAATCCATACACTAAAAATGCAATTCCACACCTGACAATGTTGTTGAGTAGTTTAAAAAAATTTTTTTTTTTTTTTAAAAAATAAACACTGTTCTAAGGTCCCTGTACAGCAGTATGGAGTTAAATGCAGGCACCCATACCCGCTCAGCAGAGCACACTCAGTGAGACATTTGGGTTTAAATTCACACAAGAGAGCCCAAGTTTAGCTAGGCTGTTACTGTGCATGAGACTGCAATCCTGGGCATCAGAACAGACAATTGTGACATCAAAGTGGTTTTCAAGGAAGCCAAGATAAGTGGAAGCTGTCAAGGGCAGCATCCTAAACATCAACAACAGCAATCCCTCCTGGGAGCAGCTTCCTCCACTCCCACCCAGCATGGGAGAAACTGGGAACACAGGAGCAGGCTCCTCTGTAGTATGGTCACAATGGAGGACAACCACCCCAGTTTCTGGTCTACACAAGTGTCTCATAAGAGCCCTTCTTTTCCTCTCTGCCCATCTGAGGGTCTGATCCCTGAATACATTTTTCAGCAAAATGCATGACGCACACCCCTTGACCTCCTTCAGACTCATCAACAGGGCCTAAGCTTACCCGAATCCTGGGCAGATGCTACGACCACCCCACAGCCTTCCAAGTTTAAAAGTGCATCTTAAAATACAACCATCTGTAAACAACACCCCCAACTTTGCCTACAAGGTTAATGTCTTCCTCGGCTCAGTTCTAATTAACCTGCAGCCACCTAACTGAGTCATTTCTAAGCCCCACCTATTAACTTAGGTAACTGATTTAAAATTTTTTATTCCAGAGATTAAAGACACTAGATCTTTAACCTTGAAGGGCAGGCAGGAGGTCGGCTATGCTGTCAACATAAAAGTCAGGGACCATTTTCTTCTTGTTCATGCAGTCACTTTCCTGATTAATCTTCACATCCTCAAGCGTGGAGACTCCGGTGAGGGTCAGGATAGTCTTCAGGCTACAGGTGGCGCCCAGGAGGATGTCTGTGTCCAGGCGGTCTCCCACCATGACGGTGCGCTCTGGGTTGATCCCATACTCCCGGGCCACGCAGTCGAAGATGAAGCGGCTAGGCTTCCCGATGATGTCTGCCTGGCGCTGGGCGGCCATCTCCACGGCTCGCACCAGGCAGCCGGTACCTGCAGGGCGAGGGAGGGAAGGGGACGCTGGGGGTCAGAGGACACGGAAGGGCTGGACCCGCCCTCCAACCTCCAGCCCTCAGGCGCACGGACCCGCAATGAAACGGCCGTTCTCCAGTGGGAGCCGGTTGTCCATGTTGGTGCCCACGAGCAGACAGTCGGGCTGCTGCAGGTACCGCACGGCCTTGGTGAGTTTCATGTAGCTGAAGTGTGGGTCGAAACCCACCACTACCGCGCGCACGTCGGGATCGAGCGGCACGGCCAGCCAGTCGCTCGGGCTTTCGCCCTGCAACGCCTCCGGGCCCACACCCACGCTGGCGACACCCACGGCCTCCAGCTCGGCCGCTAAGGCCGGGCTGCCCAGCACGTAGGCCTTGGGGTCCGGCACGCCGGCCAGGCGCTGGCGCAGATAGAGCGCGCTGCAGTAGGCCGTGCCGAAGACCTCGAGGCCCGCGTCGGGCCCCGCCGGGCCGCCGAAACCCAAACGCCTTAGCTTCTCGGCGTAGGCCGTGCGAGTCTTGCTGCTGTTGTTGGTGATGAAGCCCAGTCGCTTGCCGCGGGCCCGCAGCGCCCGCAGGGTCTCCGGCGCGCCCGGCACGGCCGTCTCGCCGCGCCACAGCACGCCATCGCAGTCGAACAGCAGCGTGTCCACGTCGGCCAGCAGTACCCTGGCCCGCTCGGCGTTCAGCCGCACGCAGCGGGCCTCGTCGCCGCCGGCCTCCGCCTCCGCCATGGCCGACCGCTGGCCGCCGCCGCCGCCACCCGCCGCCACTGCCGCCACTACCGGCCGCTCCTCACAGCCGCCCGCCGCGGCGCCGGCCCCGCCTCTGCGACGCTCATTGGCCCCGCTCCTCGCGCGCACCGCCCATTGGCCTCCGCTTGCGCCAATCCCTCGCCCGTTCCCGCGTGCCGCAAGGCGCACAGCCGCTACCGTCGCGGGCCAGGCGCGCGGAGGCGGGCAGCCATTGGCTGGCTGGTCCGGATACGCCGATGATTGGCTGGCAGAGCGCCAACCGGCAAGGGGAAAGCGTACGCTACGGAAACGCTGCGGGCCGTGAATGGCATGGGACGTAAGGCGGCTGATCATGGATGGACGCGGGGTAGCTCGCTCATTGGAAACTGGTGGTCAGCCTAGGTGACGGAGACTCCAGGTCAGGGACCCCGGGCCAGGCCGGCCGCTGATTGGCTACCTCTTCTGGCGGTCCTGGCTGGGCGGGGCTACCCGCAGGAGCTCTGCAGGAGGGGCCACCGGCGTTGCAGTCGTCACGTCGGCGCCTTAGAGGTGAAGTCGGAGCTCGCACCGCGTCTCTTTCTTTGGAGCCATGCCCAGCCTGTGACCTTAACTACAAAAGGTTCTGTACTACCTGTTCCAGGGATGGAAATCGTGTCTTTGATTCAAAAAGTTGTTGATAACCATCTTGCAACCCTACTTTTGTTTTAAAAGGTTATCTGACCACTTATGACTTACCTTTTTCTGACTACCTTGTTATGCCCACCTTGCAACCACGTCTTTGTTTCAGGAGATCGTTAGGATTTTATGTTCTGCTCCTACAATCTGTCCTATTTTGCCTGCCAAATTCCCCCTACTCCTGAGTTTTCTTTTTTCTTTTTTTCTTTTTTCTTTTTTGGTTTTTTCGAGACAGGGTTTCTCTGTGGCTTTGGAGCCTGTCCTGGAACTAGCTCTGTAGACCAGGCTGGTCTCGAACTCACAGAGCTCTGCCTGCCTCTGCCTCCCGAGTGCTGGGATTAAAGGCGTGCGCCACCACCGCCTGGCCATCTCCTGAGTTTTCTAAAAACCTCGTTTTCCTCACATCCAATGTTGACCTTTCAACTCCGCCTTAGGGGGAGGCAGTACATGTACACGAATTTTAAAAAATACTTGGTTTAATTCATTGTTTGCTTTAATTAATTCGGCCATGATGCTTTGGGTTGGTGGTCTTTCTCTTCCCGCCGCTGGGATTAACAGAGTACAATCTTTAATAGAGATTCCTCTAGGCCACAGGTGAGAATTTTAAAAAGATTAGAGCAAGCAAATTAGAGTGAATGCATAATCGCAGCCAGAAACGTGGTTGGGAAGAGATATCCGTTATTGACTGGATAGTAATATAAGAGCACTTTTGTGAAATGTTGGAATTGTGCTATGTCTGATACTTGATACATGCACATATTATGTAAAAATTGCATTGATCTGTACTTAAGACATAAGTGCATCATTGTATACTACGCCTCAATAAAACAATAAAAGTATTAATAGTTGATGAGGACCATGACAGCTACCAATTGCTAAATGCCATACTGTGGGCAATGTGCCCTGTATCCCAACCCCACTGTTTTGCCATTACTAGTTCATGTCACTTGGAAACTGGGAAACCGTTTTTGAAGAACTGAAACAGAGAATACAAGTACCCTTGGGAAGTTCAGGTCTAATCATAAACAGAAACGAACCTAGTATATCTTTTCTATAAGATGGCTTTTAAGCCTAAGATGGAGGCGGGCTGGCTTTTCACCCCTCCTGAAGACCACCCTGAGTTTAGTTCCCAAGCACTCAAATTGGGCAGTTCACAAGTGCCTGTCACTCCAGCTCCAAGGGACAGTGACTTTCTTTTCTTTTCCCCTTTGTTCTTTTTCTTTTTTTAAATATTTATTTATTTATTATGTATACAATATTCTGTGTACAAGTAATCCTGCAGACTAGAACAGGGCACCAGACCTCATTACAGATGTAGGTTGTGAGCCACCATGTGGTTGCTGGGAATTGAACTCAGGACCTTTTGAAGAGCAGGCAATGCTCTTAACCTGAGCCATCTCTCCAGCCCCGCCCCCCTTTGGTTTTTCAAGACAGGGTTTCTCTGTGGTTTTGGAGCCTGTCCTGGAACTAGCTCGGTAGCCCAGGCTGGCCTCGAACTCACAAAAATCCACCTGCCTCTGCCTCCCGAGTGCTGGGATTAAAGGTGTGCTTCACCACTGCCCGGCAAGGGACAGTGACTTTCTTCTGCCCTCTGTGGACACCTGTGCACACATGCACATACACACACATAATTAATAATATTTTTAAAGATTTATTTTTACTTTATGTATATGAGTATTTGCCTGCATTTATGGTAATCTTGGAAACCGGAAGAAGGAAGGAGTAAACAGCTGTCGTGAGCTCTCTTTTGGGTGCTAAGAACTGGATGACCTGCATGGTGGTTTATACCTTTAATCCCAGGATTCAGAGGCAGAGGTAGGTGGATCTCTGTGAGTTTGAGGTCATCCTGGTCTACAAAGCAAGTTTTAGAACAGCCAGGGCTGTTACACAGAGAAACCCTGTTTCCACAAACATTATAATAATGTATGTGTATGTGAAATCTTTTGAAAACTATTATCATTGTTTTCTTTTTAAATTAGGTGTGTGTGTGTCCATGTGTGACATGGCAAGTGGGTCCTTGGGCCGCAGCTCAGGTTGACAAGCTTGGCTGCTATGCCATCTCACTGGCTCTGTCTTTGTTCATTTGTTCTGAGACAGGATTTTATAAACTGAGGCCAGCCTCAATCAATATATACTGAGGGTGACCTTGAATTTCTGTTCTGTGTCTTGCAACTATTGAGATCATAGCTAAGTGCCACCATGCTCAGTTTGTGCATGCCAGGCAAACCTCTGTCAATGAGCTACGTCCCCAGGCCCCTTTTGTTTGATTGTCTTTTGTTTTTTCAAAACAAACCTTCTACTCTGTAGCCTGGGCTAGCCTGGAACTTTTGGCACTCCTCCTGCCTCAGCTTCTGAGTGCTGGGATTACAGGCATGAGCTGCCATGCCTACTCTAGGACCATCTTATAAGTGAGATGTACCCTTGGTTATCATGCTTCCTTAACTCAACATAGTGCCTGTGAAATCTGTCCTCGGTTTATTTTTAATTTTTAGTGAATTATCTCTTGGGCTGTTGTAAAAACATGTGGTTTTGTCTGTTTCCTTGCTGATGAGCACTGGGTCGTTTCCAGTTTAAGACTCTTGTAATGTCTCTGTGAAGATTCTTGTTTCTATGTATGAATATATGGACATATGTTCCCGTATCTGGGGTGTATCATTTGGAGTGCAATAGCTAGGACATAGGCGAGGTATGTGTTTATCAGCATCACCTTGACGTACACTGTCAGACTAAAAGCAGTTCCCAGTTTCCCTGAGGCTCTGCCCTGTGTCATGTAAATTCCCAGTTCCCAATGTGTCCACCTCTTGCTTTGCTCTTGAGCCCCAGTTCTCCACAAGGGTTTTTCTGAATCACTTCAACCTTCAAACTCATCAGACAAACCCAATGACCTCAATACTCCTAAGGTCCTATTTATGGAATATCCTATCTCTGCTGGCCTGGAAAACTTCAAGGACCACGGCCTTGGAGGGCAGAGACTGCAGGGCTCCTTCCTGGAGTCCATGCTACCTAGGAGAACTCCTTCATCCCTCTGATTTCACATTTAGTCTGGGGAACTGAGCTGGCAGCGAGAAGAGCTGCACTTGACAAAAGCTCACAAAGACTGATTCTGTCACTTAGAAGCCCCACGTTGATTTGGTATACAGGCCACAATGGAGAATGCCAATTACGAACAGATGTGACCAGACTTCCGAAACACTGACCCGATTGCCTTGGTTTACCCTTGTCAGTAAGTTCACAGACATCAGCACCACTCCTGCTGGGAGAATCATAGGACAATCCTGAGAAACAGGTACTGTTAACACACCTCTGTGACAGGGAGAAACTGAGCAACAAAGAGCCACCAGCTGACTCCAAACCTGAACACTGTCACCGGGTCTCCTGCTGGTGAGAGGGACAGCCTGCGTGGTGGAAGAGTACAAAGGAGAGAAGACCTTCAGGCTGAGGTCCTGGGGGAGTCTGGAGGGGACCACATGGGGGAGTGGCCATATGGATGGACTGGAGCCCATCTTGATGCTTTCCTCGTGCACAGCTGGTTCAGTATATATCCTCTAGTAGATGGCACCAGTGTCATGTCCTCCCAAGTGAGGAACATCCCTGAAATGGCACAGCCAACGATGCAGGGTAGATGTGACAGTTGATCTTCATTGTTGTCTTTGGGGTTTTTTGGGTTTGTTTGTTATGCTTTTTCTTGTTTTTTTTTTTTTTTTTTTTTTTTTTTGAGACAGGGTTTCTCAGTGTAGCCCTGGCTGTTCTAGAACTCGCTTATAGACCAGGTTGGCCTCAAACTCAGAGATCCGCCTGCCTCTGCCTCCCAAGTGCTGTCTGCCTTCCAAGTGCTGGTATCAAAGGCATGCATCACTACCTGCCTGGCTCTTGTTTTTGTTTTTTGTTTTGAAATATGGTGTCTCTGAGTACCCTTGGCTGTCCTGAAACTCACTCTATAGACCAGCCTGGCCTCGAACTCAGTGATCTGCCTGCCTCTACCTCCTGAGTGCTGGGATTCAAGGTGTGCATTACCTCCACCTGGCTTTATTTAGATGTTTTATAAAATGTCTTACTATGTAGACCAAGATGGGCTTGAACTCATAAGCTTCTGCCTCCTGAGTGCTGAGATTAAAGGTGTGTGCCATCACACTTCTGCCTCCTGAGTGCTGAGATTAAAGGTGTGTGCCATCACACTTCTGC
>NC_022014.1:3574212-3578591 GCF_000317375.1 Microtus ochrogaster
GGTGTGTGCCATCACACTTCTGCCTCCTGAGTGCTGAGATTAAAGGTGTGTGCCATCACACTTCTGCCTCCTGAGTGCTGAGATTAAAGGTGTGTACCATCACACTTGGGTCCTCATTTTTTTTTTACTCTGTGTATGTGCGTATGTGTGTGTGAGAGAGAGAATATGATGTGTATATGGTACGTAGGAGTGAGTGTAAGTACGTGAATACCACAGTGTGCACATGGAGGCTAGAGGCCAGCTTTTAAAAGCTTGTTCACCACCACTGCTGTGAATTCCTGGGAGCAAACTCACTATGTCAGGCTTGGGTGGCAAGTGCTTTTACCTGCTTAGCCATCGTGCTTGCCCGTCAGAAGGATTTCTGTTGGCTTCCAGGCCAGCATGCAGCTACAGAGTGAAACCTTGTTTTAAAACAATAGGGGCTGAGGATATAGCTCAGTGGTAGAGTGCCTGCCTAGCATGACAGGATGAGCTCCATCCCCAGCAAAAAACAGGGCATGGTGGTACATACTTTTATATGGTATATATATTATGGTGGTACATACTATACATGGTATATATTATGGTGGTAATACTATATACGGTATATATTATGGTGGCACATACCTTTATATGGTATATATTATGGTGGTACATACCTTTATATGGTATATATTATGGTGGTACATACCTTTATATGGTATATATTATGGTGGTACATACCTGTAATACCAGAACTTGAAAAGTGGAGGCAGGAAGAGCAGAAGAGCCAGAAAGATGGCTTAGTGGTTAAAAACACTTGTTGCTCTTGTGGACCCAAGTTCAGTTCCCAGCACCCATATGGTGGCTCAACAGTGTCTGCAACTCCAGGAACACAAGTGATATATTTTCACACACAGGCAGCAAAGCTCCTGTGTAATTAAATTAAAAAAAAACAACCTAATTTCAAGGTCATCATTTACCAAGGGAGTTTAAGGGCAGCTTCAGAATCCTAAGACCTTGTGGGGGCAGGGACACCACCTCACAGTTCCTCTGCATGGGTTAGTTATGTAAGGTACAGCGGAAGCCAGGCCAAACCTAGGAGATTGCGGGCAGCCAAAACAATTTATCAAGATCATATCTCAAAATTTAAAAGAACGGTTCCTCCTTCCTTGTAACCTCCCACTCTCAGGAGTTTTCATGTTTTTTCCTTAATCTGTGTTCTCTCTGGAAAGAAAAATTCAATTTAAAAAATTAAAAAGGCTGGGCGTGGTGGCACACACCTTTAAATCCTAGCACTTGGGAGGCTGGGAGACAGAAGCAGATCTCTGTGAGTTCGAGGCCGGCCTGGTCTACAAAGTTGAGTTCCAGGACAGCCAGGGCTGTTACACAGAGAAACCCTGTCTCGAAAAAAATAAGCTAATAAATAAAAACTGTGGTGTCGCATGCCTTTGATCCCAGCACTAGGGAGGCAGAGGCAGGTGACTGTCTGTAACCTCAGGGCCAGCCTGGTCTACAGAGCAAGTTCTAGGTGCTAAATAAACCCTATCTCAACCCCTCCAAAGAAGTTAATAAGGAGGACTTGTGAGTTCCTGTCTATGACCATGGGTCATCAACACTTGTCCAGCAGGAGGCCATCTGGGTGAGGGAGTCTGTTTACTGCCTACTAACTGCAGGGACTCCTGTAGTGACCGATGCCTGAACTGCATGGGCTCAGGACACTCTGACCTTCAGGGAGAGCCCTAGCAGGAATCCTGGTCTGCCTTAGAGTCCACCCAGCAGATTCTCTGTCTCTTCTACCTGCTCATGTTTTGTTACTCCCAAGTCATCTCCCTTTGGGTTTTATTTTGATGATTCCCTCCTTATCTAAGCCTCTCTGAAAACAGTATTACAAACACACCCAAAGACGTCTGTCATGAACATCTCCCCCCCCCAGTTTTTTGTTTCTTTTGTGAGATAGGGGTTTCCTATGTAAACTCATTATTTTGTAGTTTCAAATTCACAGTGATCCTCTGGTCAGTTCCCAAGTGCTGGAATTATAGGTGGGCACCGCTATGCCCCACTCACTCTCCCTGGACAGTCTTCTCTCTTCTATTTCCTGGACACTGGCTTTTTCTTTAACTTTTCAGTACATCTTTGAGGAAGTATTCCAGAATTCTGGGCTCATCTTTTCCACGAGAGTCTTGTGCTAAAAAAACCAAACCAAGGGGCTGGAGAGATGGCTCAGAGGTTAAGAGCACTGACTGCTCTTCCAGAGGTCCTGAGTTCAATTCCCAGCAACCACATGGTGGCTTACAGCCATCTATAATGAGACCTGGCGCCCCCTTCTGGCTTGCAGGCACACGTGGAAGGAATGCTATACACATAATAAATAAATAAATAAAACCAAACCAAACCAAAAAACCCAACCAAACAAACAAACAAAAACCCACCCTACCAATAACTAAACAAAACATATAAACCCAGCCCAACCTACTACTTCCCTCATCTGCCCTTATCACATAGATCTATCTAGAGCCCATAACTTCCTGAGCTCAGTTCCTCCTTTGGCTATGCCCTGAAATCCTGGTGGCAGGCAGAGATCCTTCCAAAATACACATTCTTTGATAAAACAGCAATGGTGAGTGATTTGTCAGCAGAAGGCAGTTCCATCAATTCTATCCTGAGTGGGGATAACTGTAACTCTTTCTCCCTTCCTCCCTCTTTTCATTCCTTTCTCTTTTAATTTAATTTTTTATTTACTATATATACAGTGTTCTGCCTTCACACCAGAAGAGGGCACCAGATTTTGTTACAGATGGTTGTGAACCTCCATGTGCTTTCTGGAACTTAAACTCAGGACCTCTGGAAGAGCATCCAGTGCTGTTAACCTCTGAGCCATCTGTCTCTGCCTCCCAAGTGCTGAGATTAAGGGCGTGTGCCACTACCACCACCCGGCCCTTAGCTGTTTCTTAAATATCTTGGTTCATACCAAGCCAAAGGTTCCGAGTCTCAGTCTCCCACGTTGACATCACAACATGGAAACAACCTTTGCTCAGTGCCCTTCTGAGGACAAAGCTGCCTGCTTCCTGCTGAGGAACCCATTGCTCTTCTGGTCCTGTGTCTGGGTCAGCTTTCCTGGAGACTGGTGATCTACCAGGATCTCAGCCTGCATCCTCCTGGTTACTGGGAATCACTAAGTTAGCAGAGTCCCCTGAATTCCGAGCCTGGATTAGAGCCCTGAGAGGTATCCTAACAGTTTTGTACTTTAGGCTTTTCATCTTCAAAATAATGATGATGGGGCTGGAGAGATGGCTTAATGGGTAAGAAGACTTGCAGCTGGGCAGTGGTGGTACACGCCTTTTATCCTAGTACTCAGGAGGCAGATGCAAGGGCATCTCTGTGAGTTTGAGTCTGGTCTACAGAGTTAGTTCCAGGACAGCCAGGGCTACACAATGAAACCTTTTGTCCAAAACAAAAACCCAACAAGCAGAAAAAGCAGACTTGCTGTTCAAGCAGGTGGATACACGTTTGTAAAGAGCATGGCCGTGTATACCTTTAATTCCAGTGCCAGCGGAAGAGGTAGAGATGGGATCACTGGGGCTTTCTAGTTCCCAGCATAGCCAAAATATGGTGAGGGCTAGATTCAGTGAGAGATTTTGTCCCAAGGGAATAAGGTGACGAGCCGACAGGAAAGCCATCTGCCCCTCTGGCTTCCAAAACCACACCCATGTGTGTATGTGCCCGCAGCTCGCTCACATGTGTACGTGCCCATGGCTCGCTCACCCACGTGTACGTGCCCACGGCTCACCCACACGCGTATGTGCCAGCAACTCGCTCACATGTGTATGTGCCCGCCGCTCACCCACATGTATGTACCCACAGTTCGCTCACCCACGTGTGTATGTGCCCGCCGCTCACCCACATGTATGTACCCGCAGTTCGCTCACCCACGTGTACGTGCCCACGGCTCGCTCACCCACGTGTACGTGCCCACGGCTCGCTCACCCACATGTATGTACCCGCGGCTCGCTCACCCACATGCATATGTGCCCCCAGCTCGCTCATCCACACGTGTAAGTGCCCGCTCGCTCTCTTTCACCTTGAAGATAGGATAAGATGCAGACAATGGATTACCTCCTGAACAAAAATTTCCATAGCTGATAAGATTATTTCTTTTCTTAGAACTTTCTACGTAGACCAGGCTTGGGGCTAGAGGGCTGGCTTAGTGGTTAAGAACACTGGTTGTTTTTCCAGAGGAAGGGGTGGTGGTGTTTGAATTCCAGAATCTACATAGCCGGGCGGTGGTGGCACGTGCCTTTAATCCCAGCACTCAGGAGGCAGTGGCAGGCCGATCTCTGGGAGTTCGAGGCCAGCCTGGTCTACAAGAGCTAGTTTCGGGACAGGCACCAAAGCTACAGAGAAACCCTGTCTCGAAAAAC
>NC_022014.1:3579216-3580923 GCF_000317375.1 Microtus ochrogaster
TTTATTTATTTATTTATTTATTATGTACACAGTATTCTGCTTGCATGTTTGCCTACAGGCCATAAGAGGGCACCAGATCTCATTACAGGTGGTTGTGAACCACCATGTGGTTGCTGGGAATTGAACCCAGGACCTCTGGAAGAGCAGCCACTGCTCTTAACCTCTGAGCCATCTCTCCAGTCCTAGAATATGTTTGCTGCACTTTCCTTTGCTATGTTAAGATACTTGTTATTCATGGGGGGGGGAGGGTGTGACACATGCCTTAAATCCCAGCAATTGGGAAATAGAGGCAGGTGGATCTCTGAGTTTGAGGCCAGTCTGGTCTACAGAGTGAGTTCCAGGGCAGCCAAGGCTGCATAGAGAAACCCTGTCTCAAAATACAACACACACACACACACACACACACACACACACACACACATATGTTAATTCATTTTTATCTCAATAAAATAAATTTACCAGGCCAGGCATAATGGCTCATGCCTTTAAACCTACCACTCAGAAGCAGATACATCATGAATCTCTTGAGAATTTGAAGCCAGCCTGGTCTAAATATTTAGGTTTTTTTTTTTTTTAGACAGGTTTTCTCTACTGGAACTTGTTTTGTAGACCAGGCTGGCCCTGAACTCACTGAGATCTGCCTGCCTCTGCCTCCTAAGTGCTGGGATTAAAGGCGTGACCACCACCTGGCATATTTAGTTATTTTTATTTTATGTGTGTAAGTGTTTTTTCTGCATATGTCTCTGTATCACGTATGCCTCGTCCCTGGAGAGGCCAGAAGAGGGCATCAGATCCCATGGAATTGGAGTTACAGATGGTCCTTAGATGCCATGTGGATTCTGTGATTCATATCCCTGTCCTCCGGAAGAACAGACCCTGCACCATCTCTGTAAGCAGACTTTCCACTAGCCAGCTCCCAAATAATCATGTGGAGACTTCTTATTAATTGTGAATTTCACGATTGTGAAAGCGTGGCCAATAGCTTAGGCTTGTTTCTAGCTAGGTCTTATAACTTAAATTAACCTATTTTTATTAATCTCTGTTCTACCACGTGGCGTTTACTCTGCCTCCCGAGTGATGGGATTAAAAGAGTGCATCACCACCACCTGGAGCATCTTCTTAAGAATCACATTGGTTTACTTATGTGTTACTTACTTGTGTGTGTGCATGCATGTGTGGGCCTGAGTGCCATGATGGACAGCTGTGGGTGTTGGTTTTCCTTCTGTCACGTGGGTCCCAGGGACTGAATCCAGATCATCAGTCTAGGAGGGAAGTGATTTTACCTAATGAGTCATCTGATAAATGGTATCTTAAAAAAACAAGACTTACATTGTATTTGTGTGTGTGTGTGTGCGCGCGCGAGCGTTGTATATTTGTATTTATATTTGTGTTTATATGCTACAGGGTGCGTGTGAAATTCAGAAGCCAACTTCTTCTTTGTTGGTCCGAGGGCTCAAACTCGGGTTCTTAGGCGTGTGGCAGATAGCAGGTATCTCACCAGCCCAAGGACTGCTAACCCAAGAGGATTAATCCAACAAAATAGTTTCAAGAAGCTACTTAAGTATCATCTTATAAAAATAAAAGGAACCTGAAAAAAAATATAAAAGGAATATATATATATTTATTTATTTTTTGGTTTTTCGAGACAGGGTTTCTCTGTGGCTTTGGAGCCTGTCCTGGAACTAGCTCTGTAGACCAGGCTGGTCT
>NC_022014.1:3581023-3581634 GCF_000317375.1 Microtus ochrogaster
CTGCAGGAATGCATACAGGCAGAACACTGTATACTTAATAAATAAATAAATCTTTTTAAAAAAAAAAAAGAATGCTCAGAGCAACACTATTCATTATAGCCAAAAAGATATAAGAAAGTCGCAGGGTGCTGGTGGTTCACACATTTAATCCCAGCACTGGGGAGGCAGAGGCAGGCAGATCTCTGAGTTCAAGGCCAGCCTGGTCTACAATGAGAGTTCCAGGACAGCCAGGGCTGTTATACAGAGAAACCCTGTCTCAAAAAAAAAAAAAAAAAGATATAAGCAGGTCGAGTATGATGAATGAAATATAAACCCATTGTTTATACAATGTAATATTAGTACTTTTATTATTTATTTGAGACATTCTCATGTGTGCCAAGTTGGTCTTGAACTCCCTATTTAGCCAAGGATGATTGTGAACTTCTGATCTTGCCTCCACTTCCCCCAAATGCTGGAATTAAAGGCCTGAGCCACTCTGCTTGTTTTTATGCAGTGTATTGAAGCCAGCATATTGTGCATGGTAAGTGAGCCATCCACCAACTGAGCTACAGACTCAGTACAGGTTTTTTTTTTTTTTTCTTGTTTTTGCTGTGTATAGTAATGTGAAAGCG
>NC_022014.1:3582165-3600057 GCF_000317375.1 Microtus ochrogaster
TCCAGGACAGCCTCCAAAACCACAGAGAAACCCTGTCTCGAAAAACCAAAAAAAAAAAAACAAAAAAAAAAAACCCCAAAAAAAAACAAAAAAAAACCCCCAATCTACCAATCAACTAACCAACTTGGGACTAAATTTTGGGGATGAGTGTTCAACACTGTCTGTGTACTAAGTGTCACAAATGGTCATTTGTATGTGTACTTCTCAAAACCTAAAAACGAAATGAAAATAAAAGTCTCTGGAAAGGGGCATACGAACTGTCTCCCACTAGAGTTTTTGGGAATTCAACCCTGGTCCGAGCCCAGGATTCTGAACCCTAAAGAGTTCAGATTCTCCGGGGTGGAGAGATCGCACGGTGGCTAAGAACGCACTGGCTCTAAGCCAGAGGACCTAGGTTCAATTCTCAACACCTACATGTAACTCCATCTCTGTAAATCTAGTTCCAGGAGATCAAACACCCTCCTTTGGCCTTCGCGGGCGCCAGGTATGCACATAGTGCACAAACACACATGCAGACAAAATATCCATATACATTTAAAAAAGAGAGAGGGAGAGAGCGAGGGGGAGAGTGGGGATTCTTTAGTCCAAGGGTAACTCACCCCCAGTTAGGTCCAGCCAACGGAACACAAGCCACGCCCATTTCCGCCCTCGATAATGTCCCACTCTCGCTGCAGGGCGATCCCGGCTCCGCTTCTACAGCCACAACCCGAGGCCCCGCCCCCTTTGCCTGTCCGTCAAACTCATTCTGGTCCCGCCCCCTGCCTCTACTCTACGCCGCCCTCGGTTCGGCCCGTTGTTATGACGACATGGTCGTAAATCCGCCATCTTCCTGCGGCGCGTTGCGACATGGAGGGCGCGATGGCAGTGCGGGTGACGGCCGCTCATACGGCAGAAGCCCGGGCCGAAGCCGGGCGTGAAGCGGGCGAGGGCGGGGTTGCGGCGGCGGCGGCCTTGTCCTCCGGCGGCTTCCTTGGCCTCCCAGCGCCCTTCAGCGAGGAAGGTAACGAGGCTGCAGGAGCCTGGCGCGGCCCGGGTGCTGGCGACTCTGCCCCGGGCTGCGAGGTGCAGACTCGCCATCTGCAAACCTTCACAACTCTCACGGGCTTCCCTGCGGACCACCCCCAGCCTGCTGGGCCCGTATGCAGGGGTTCATAGGGCGCCCATTTCACCAGCCCCCTGGAGTAGACCTAACAAACGTCGCTCGCACCTCTTCAGCGATCTCCAGCCCTAGCTCCAGCGTCCCCTCCTTTGCCGCTGGGGCCTTGCTTGGCCCGGGAGGAGCAGGAGACTGAGGGCGGGGCCGCAGGGCCCTGCCAGAAAGGGGTCAAGGACCTGACGTGGGGAGGCGGCACCGCCCCACTGAGGACCTGGGTCTTCTCTCCGGGGTGGAGCAACGACTCCAGGAATGTGCAGCACACTCCCGCCGTCTCGGCTTTTACCATTCCGTAACCCCGAAAGGCGAACTATTATTACCCCTCTTCACTTCAGAGATGGAGATAATTGAGGTTCAAGGATTGTAAAATGGTTGGGTCACTCATCTCGTTCCTGTCAAGGATCAGATTGGCGCCCTTTAATTTCCCCTAAGAGGACGGGGAAGAGCTAAAAGCTTGTCTGTATGCCGAAGGCTGTGTTGGGTACACTTAAGGATTACTTCTCTGGATACCGGTATCTTTCAGAGATGGTTCAGGTGTCTGCTCTGAGTTCCACCAAGCTGTAGATGCGACAGGAAGTGGTTTGGCAAGAAATACTGTCCTAAGGGTGTTCAGTCTCACTGTAATCGGGTTTCTTCCGTATACCAGCTTGGAGAGGGGCCGTTATGGTCTCAGGGATCTCTTTAGAGATTCTGGGTTTTTTGTTTTTGTTTGTTTGAGACAGGAGCTCACTACGTAGAGGTGTTGCTGTCCTGGGACTCGATACTAGACCAGTCTGGCCTTGAACTCAGAGATCCTCTGCCTCCCCAGCGCTGGGTGGTATTAACGGCATTTACCACCACACCTAGCTTATCGATTCTTGGGTTTGTTTTTTTTTTTGTTTTGTTTTGTTTTTTCAGTCTTTCATGTGCTTTTATTTTCTTCCTTCAGCCATAATAATATGATATCCAAATTTTGTCTTAACCGGTGGGTCTGTAAACACAGGCTTATCCATCCCACTTACAGGCAAGGCAAAGGCTGCTTCTTGAAACAGTCCTACCGTGGACCCTCTGGTCATCCAACCCAGGTCACCCCCTTGCCTGGCTTTATCTTCACTGTACTGTGTGGCCACTTCATTGAATCTCATTCCAGACTTTAATTTTTCCATGGCTTCCATGATTTTGCCATGTTTTTCACAGAAAATGTGTCTGACCTTCACTGCACTGCCACCACCTTTAGGGCCCCGAGCCTTCTTGTCAGCACTGTCACTCCCAGAAGTGGCACCTCCTTTCCCCCCTTTTCCAGAGCCACTTTTCCCCTTCGGCAGCATCTCTTAGGCTTGCGGTTGAACTCTCTCTTGGGTTTGTTTATGGCAGTGGTTCTCAACCTATGTAATGCTGCAACCTTTTAATACGGTTCCTTATGTTATGGTGACCCCTACCATAAGATTATTTCCTTGTGTCTGGCAGTGGTGGCGCACGCCTTTGATCTCAGCACTCGGAAGGCAGAGGCAGGCAGATCTCTGAATTCGAGACCAGCCTGGTCTACAGAGGGAGTTCCAGGACAGCAGAGGCTACACAGAGGAGCCATTTCCAAAAACAAGCAAACACATTATTTTGTTGCTACTTCACAATCGTAATTTTGCTACTGTTATGAATTGTAATGTAATATCTGATAGCTCATCACCAGAGCGGTGGCGACCCACATGTTGAGAATGACTCTGGTTATGGCCTTTTCTCATTGTGAGATGGGATAGGTGTGTCCTTTTCTGGTCCAGTGGCTATTTATTTATTTATTCATTCGAGACAGGGTTTCCCTGTAGCCTTGGCTGTCCTGGAACTCACTATGTAAGATCAGGTGGCCTCACAGAGATCCTATGGCCTTTGCCTCCTGAGCGCAGGAATAAAAGGCATGTGTCACCACTGCCTGGCCAGTAGCAATGTCTTGGTGCTGAGTCAAACTGTAAATAAGAGGGGTAAGAGCTGGTAGGAACTTCAGTGCTTGCTTTGTGACTGTGAGCTATGTGGAGGGCACCACCCTCTTTCAGGTGGCCTGTGTGCCTGTCATAGCTTGGGTTTGCCCTTTTATTTGATTGTTAATTTGTCATTGAGTTTACTCCTCCCTTGTACCAGGCTAGGTTTGGCTTTAATCTGGGACTGAATGTAAGATAGTGGAAACTAGTAGATTGTTCTGGAAACTAGTCTGGTTGGTTCAGCTGAATGACCTTGAACCTTAATAATTTTCTTAGGTTGGACTTAGTCATACCTTTCCCCGGGGTGCTGGAATGATTTGCTTAAATTCTTAGGTGCTGAGCTGAAAGGAAGGCTCAGTGTTGAGTCCTTGTTGTGGCTGGGTGGTGGTGACACACCTGTGGTGCACAGACATCCATGCAGGCCAAACACCCACACTTGAAGTAAGAATAAACAAATCTAAGAGGAAAAAATGGCTGCTAGTGGTGGTGCACACCAGCACCAGGGAGGCAGAGGCAGGTGGATCTCTCCGAGTTCGAAGCCTGCCCGGTTTTAAATAGTAAGTTCCAGGACAGTCAGGGCTATGTAGAAAGACCCTGTCTCAAAGAGAGACACACAGAGAGACAGAAGGAAAAAGAAAAACAATAAAAAAAAGCAATTCTCCATGCTTATTATGTAACTCCTGCAGGTCCAGGAGTGGATGCAATGATGGTGAGGGACCCAGATGCAGTATCTGGGATGTGTAACTGCTTTGGACTGCTTTATCTTTGGAGTATACTCTGGAGCAGGGTTGGTACCCAGTGGGGACCAATGTAACATCATATAAGAGAGAGAAGAGTGGTCACAGTGTGGGTGTATCTCACTGGTAAACGTTTGCTTAGCATGTTCAAGGCTCATTTTCAGCACCATATATACAGATGCATAAAGTAGTGAGATTGATGAGTGACAGCTCCTGCTAGTTTTTAGAACCTGGCGTATTCTAAAAACGTCCCAGAGCTCTGCGGACGTCCACCTTCCAGCCCCTGCAGTGCTCAGATAGATATACGTAACTGATCAGCCTATTTATCCTTCTCAAGATGTGGAAATTGAGATGCCTCACAGGAAATCAACAGCAGCCCTAAATTTTTTTTTCTTTCAAATTCTGGGGTCTACTGCATGTTAGGCAAGTATTCCACCACTGAGCTCTTCCCTAGCTCTCCAGTAATCTTAAATCTAGGTCTCTGCTGTCCCCAAACTTGCTTAGGTGAGCTCCTATGTCTCCCAGCCTCTCTCCCCAGCTCTGTGGTGCAGAGACTTTGGATATGACAGCTTCAGTTTGTCCTTGCATGACAAATTTGCGGTCAGGGTAACTTGTGCAAAATACTGTCTCCCTAATAGGCCTTGCTTCTGTAGACCTCTCAAATATGAGGTTAGACCTTAGTGTTCCCCAGCCCTGGATGTACTCCAGGATATCCTCAGCAGCTCTGGGGCGAGTAGACAGATCAGCTCTGGTTTTGGTGCCATCTTTTTTTTTTTTGGTTTTTCGAGGCAGGGTTTCTCTGTGGTTTTGGAGCCTGTCCTGGAACTAGCTCTTGTAGACCAGGCTGGTCTCGAACTCACAGAGATCCGCCTGCCTCTGCCTCCCGAGTGCTGGAATTAAAGGCGTGCGCCACCACCGCCCGGCAAGTTTTGGTGCCATCTTTGGGTATCTCTTGTCTCAGCCTTGAAGGACGCTGGATGAGGCCCTGACTGCCTCCAGTCCCCCTGACATGAGACTCATTGCAGATGAGGATGACGTGCACAGATGTGGCCGCTGCCAGGTGGAATTCACTGCCTTGGAGGACTTTGTCCAGCACAAGATTCAGAAGACCTGCCACCGGACCCCTCAAGAGGCCCTGCCTACTACCCCTCCTGCCACTGCACTGCTGGGCCAGGAGGTAAGCCCCTTCCACACTGCTCTAGTTTGGCTCATCTCCCAGAAGGAAGAGGAAACAGTATCTTGAGCACCCTGAACTTTATGTTTAGGTTTATGACATGTAACCAGTTAGAAGTCAGACATGGCTGTGGGTGAAGGAAGACCAAGTCGTACCACCATGAATGGAGTGGTGCTTTGGATGACCTGGGGTAGCTCAACCTCAGCAGCTTACATAGATTGGAGGTGGGGATCCTTCCTTTCTACTGTTTGAAGGGTATCTTAGCTTAAGAGATCATGGCAGCCTTATTTCCTGTCCTGTATACATCTTGAAGTAGGGCCTATGGGGTCCTGGGACCTATATAAAGTTAGCCCACTTGATTGAATTCCAGTGATGTCTGGGGATGTACTGACATAGTCTTACTAAATGCTGTTATATAGACAGCATTCCCATGAGTCAGTGGGTAGAATTAAGAAGAGGCTATGGCCAGGCTTCATAATACAGGTCTGTAATCCCAGCTGCAGGGGAAGCTAAGGCAGAAGGATTTGAAGTTCAAGGCCAGTTTGGGCTACAATATAAGTCTGAGGCTACCTTAGATGACTTAGACTAAAAATAACATTTTAAAGGAGGCTGGAGAGATGGCTCAGTGGTTAAGGGCACTTGTTGCTCTTGTAGAGGACTCGGGTTCAGTTCCTAGCACTTGTATGGTAGCTCATAACCATCTGTTCCTACAGTTCTGGAGATTCTGATGCCCTTTTCCTGACCTCTGTGGGTGCTAGGCATACATACATACATACAAACAAGCAAAGCACTCATATACATAAAAATAATTACATCTTTTATATCTTTATTAATGGAAAGAGGCCTAGGAATATAGCTGAGTAGTGGAATGTTTACTTAACCTGCACAAAGGTTCTGTCTCTAGTGCCTTTGCTCAAGAGAAGGGAAACCTCCAAGACTATAGTTCTCAAACTGTGGCTGGTGACCTCTTTTTACAGGGGTCACCTAAGACCATCAGAAAACACAGATATTGGGGCTAGAGAGATGGCTCAGTGATTAAAAGCATTGCCTGCTCTTCCAAAGGTCCTGAGTTCAATTCCCGGCAACCGCAGGGTGGCTCACAACCACCTGTAATGAGATCTGGTGCCCTCTTCTGGCCTGCAGACATACACACAGACAGAATATTGTATACGTAATAAATAAATAAATATTTAAATAAAAGAAAGAAAAAAGAAAACAGATATTTACATTATGATTCATAACAATAACAAAATTACAGTCATGAAGTAGCAAGAACATAAATCATGGTTGGGGTCACACAACAGGAGGGACTGTATTAAAGGCCCACTGCTCTAAGGAAACTTCAGTGGCCTTAGGCTATCAGCAGGGAGGGAATGGGGTCAGGTGACATTGGAAAGGGATTAACTTTTCAGCCTTGCAGTCAGTACTTTCCCCTCACTGAGCACACTCCACAAAGGTCTGTCCACAGCCCTGGGTCCTTCCTTCTGACACCTGGCTGGGCTGTGGATGGGCTCTTTCACTCCTACAGCTAGCACGGCTTCATGCCTTCTAGGAGTCCCTTGCTGTATATGCTCTTGATCTGTGTCCAGGCTATGGCGGTCAGCGGTATTAGTCTGACGGGACTGATCATGACTCGGCCCAGGCTGGGAATCAGGCTTAGAGCCATGTTCCTTCAAAAGAAGTAGAGCCCCACCCCCAACCCCTTCCTGCAGTTTGTGGAAGTTTCCCAAGTTCCCCTCTTCCACAGAGGAAAGTTATCTGGAATTCATTTGTCTTTTGACCCCATTGATAGGTGGTGCCAACTGCAGCGGAGGGAGGTCCAGAAGAGCCCATAACTGTGGCCCACATCGTGGTGGAGGCCACCTCTCTGGCAGCAGACATCAGCCATGCTCCTGACCTTGTTGGTAAGCTGGTTGTCCATGGGTCGCCCTCAGCTCTGAGTCGTTGACTTGATTATAGTCAGGGTTGGAGGGTCTTCACTGCGCACATCCTCCAATCTCCCAAGAGCAAGGCCTGTCCTCTCCGCAGAGGGGCCCAAGCCTTGTGTGAGCCTGGACCTTCCTTACTGCCCTGGAGTATCGGGGGCATTTGGGAATGTTCAGTCTATGCACCACTATGAACTTCTCCCTCTTATGTGCTGTCGCAGGCTGTTCCTGGCCCTGTCCTCAGCATCTTCTCCACATCCCTGCCACCCCAATTCGACCTTCCTGCCCCTAGGCAGCCCCCTATCAGTGTACACCACATGGTCCCTTGTCCCAGCAGTTGCCTTTGTAGGATCAGTAGGTGGACAGGCTGTGGCAGATGTCTCGGCTGGCCCTGACTTGTTGCTTGACCTTGGTTTTCATCCCTTTGCTTGTTTACACTGGCATGGATCATTGCCCTGATTCTTAATTGGCTTTTATGAGCATATAACGCCAAGCCTCTTTGATGGCTAATGCTTTCAATTTAAGTACTCACTGGTGTGCAGTGGGAAGGGGGGCTACTAAGAAGCCCGAGCTGGGTCAAGTGCTCATTAATTGGAGACTGCTGGCTATGCAGGGAGCATTCAAAGGGCATTCTGGGCTTGAGCAGGTGAAGGAGCCAAGGACCGAGTTCAGGAAAGGGATGAGTGGCTGAGTGTTCAAAAGGGTAATGGGGCTGAGTCCAGTGTGGTTGATGTTGGGAAAGGAACGATCATGGCTTTGCAGGGACTAAGGCAGATGAGTGAACGGGCAGCTGGACAGGAAAGAATTGGGACCGTGGGTAGAACTTGACCTTGAGAAGCTATGAGAATCAATTGGGACAAGAAGAGGAAGGATCTGTTGACAAAGCCAACCTGGGGCTTGGGAAGGGAGCCTCTAAGTACATTACCCTTCCCAGTGAGGCACCTGGACACCTGCCTGGGTTTCCAATGCCTTTCTCAATGTTCCTGCAACAGGAAACTCACTCCTTGACAGTCAGACTTAGGATTGTTGTCATGTGGGGGTGGGGCCCTGCTCCTGCCCTGGCTCAGAGTTTAGTTTCTGTAGTGGGAGGTGTTATTTGGGAAAACAAGTTCACTGGGTTCTGTTGTATAACCAGGCTCTGCCAGCTGGGTCCTTTCCCGCCCACTCCCAGTATTCAAGCTTTTGTTTAGCACAGCAGTCCTCACTTCAGGGACCCTCTGCTTCTCCTGTACCTTTTGTGGGCACTCCAAGGGGAGAGGAGTCAGGGTCACCAGCATTTCTTGTGACCTGGGTAAGAAAAGGTGGTGAGGGCTGCATGGAGTGGCTGTATCGGCACTAGGCTCTTGGCATCTGGCCTAGCAGACGAGTTTCCTCTTGGGCCAGTGCACCTGTACTCCTCACCCATCAGGCCTCGTCCTTTGGGAGCACTGGGCTGGAGCACGGGTGAGAAATACCCTTAATTGTTTGAGTCATGGTGCTCACTCATTCTGTTTTGAGAGAACAGCTTGTCATAACAAGACCAGCTGGATGGGAGGGTTTCACAGCTAGTTCCCACTCACCGCTTTCATGAGGAGAAAATGTGAAGTGTGTTTATAGTATGGCTTTGCATACTGTCAGATTCCAAAGCATCCTGTGAGAAGTGCAGAAACCTGACTTCCTTTCTCTCGCCATCTCAGATGTCCAGTTTCTCCAGTCAGGTCTGGACAGGGATCAGGCAGCACCCAGATCTATCTTTTCTTTGTATTGGTGAAACTGGAGCCACCCAGCAGAAAAATGCAGGGAGCTGAACTAGAATGTTCACTGCCTATTTACCTGAGTATCCAGGTGTAAAACCCCCGTGTCTCTTTCTTTAGGGATGGATATCTCCTCATGGAGAATGCCCACATTGGGGCCCTGAGCTACAGGCAGCTCTACTGACCCGAAGGTGGTCAGGCACATGCCAGGCTGCCTCTAATAGGTGCTGCATAGATTTCCCTCAGTGCAGACTGGATTCAGGCTCTAGGCCCTGGGGCTGGGGTGGTGTGTGGTCTAGACTGTTGTGTGGCTTTCCTGTGGACTCCTGTGGAGGGATCCCCACGGGCAGGGCCTATAGTAGTGATAGGTCTTGAGGCTTACGTTAACTTGCCTCTCCTCAGGAAGTGGGCACATCAAAGAGGTCATTGTGGCTGCCGAGGCAGAGCCAGGGGATGGCGAGATGGCAGAGGTTCCAGGCAGTCCTAACCATCAGGAACTTGGGCTTATTGGGGAGGGCGAGCAGGCCCAAGTCAAGCTACTGGTGAACAAGGAAGGCCGCTACGTGTGCATGCTATGTCACAAGACCTTCAAAACGGTGAGCCCCTGGGGCCAAGGGCCCGTTGGCTCCCCTGCCTACTCCTGTCCAGTGAGGTTCCTTGAGCCTTACTGCCCCTCCCCCACAGGGCAGCATCCTCAAGGCCCACATGGTAACGCACAGCAGCCGCAAGGACCATGAGTGCAAGCTCTGTGGTGCTTCCTTTCGGACCAAGGGCTCGCTTATCCGGCACCACAGGCGGCACACTGGTGAGTGAAGTGGGGTCAGAGCTATACTAAGTAGCCTGTGGACAGGCTCTGGGGACACCCTACAGCTGGCATGTGTCCTTGGATGAAGAGACGGGGCTCTGTGCCTTGTGTCCCCTAAACACAGGACACTGTCTGTGCCACACTGAGGGCTGATTGTCCTTTCACAGATGAGCGCCCTTATAAGTGTGCCAAGTGTGGGAAGAGCTTCAGGGAGTCAGGCGCGCTGACTAGGCACCTGAAGTCTCTTACCCCATGCACAGAGAAGATCCGCTTCAGCATGAGCAAGGACACAGTTGTGGGCAAAGAGGAAGTGCCTGCAGGTCAGCTTGGTGGGGAGGCAGCCTGAGTTCTTGGGACAGGTGTTGCCAAACTTGGCTGCCGGGCTCTTCAAGGACTCATTGAACTCTTCCTTAAAGGGTCCAGTGCCTCCACTGTGGGGACAGTTACATCATCAGTGACAGGAGACCCCATGGAGTCATCACCTGTGATTCACCTGGTGACAGATGCCAAGGGCACTGTAATCCATGAAGTCCATGTTCAGATGCAGGAACTTCCCCTGGGCATGAAGGCCCTTGCTCCTGAGGTAGGTGCTGCTCTGCCCTTTGATCACACAGTGCTAGGACTCAGAAACTGCCTGCAGCAGGTCCAGGAGTTACAGCTCACCCCAACCTGGGAGGCACATGGGTTGTGGGGAGAGCTCCTTAGATGGCGTGTGCAGGCAGGGAAGCTGCCAGGGTTTGAGGTGAAGTCCAGGGAGAATGAGCTGGAATTTAGTCAGGGAGAACAGGCAGCTGGCAGTGCACCATGGGGTTGCCATGTGGCGTGGGTGAGAATGGGTACCCTGTACCGGGCTGCCTGACAGGCCTCCGTCCTTCCTTCTTTCCCCCTACCTCCCTTACAGCCCCCAGACCCTGAGGAGCTCCCCTGTTCCAGCGAGGACAGCCGTGAGAATCTGCTTCATCAGGCCATGCAGAATTCTGGCATCGTCCTCGAGCGGGTTGCTGGGGAGGAGAGTACTCTGGAGCCAGCCCCTCCCTCTGAGTCCAGTCCCCAGTCCCTGGGAGAGGGATCCCCAGAACTGCCACTGCTGGAGGTGGAGCAGATAGAGACAGTAGGTTTCCATTACTGGCATGATCTTTCTGTGAGGTTGGCCCAGTGTCTGATTAGCATGCTGGGGTAGAAGGGGCTGCCACCTCCTAATGCACTTAGCTTTTTTATTCTTTTGAGACACAGTCTAATGTAACCCAGGGTGTCCCAAATTTACTATGGAGCCATTGTTGGCCTCAGTTTTTGATCCTTCTGCTTCTGCTGAATACTGGACTCGGGGACATGCACCATTGTGCTTGGCTTGAAAAGCGCATTGCTTTCTGCTGTGATTTTGTTCTCTATTAATTTCTTTACCTAAGGCCATAAGGCCAAGAGAGAAGAGGGCTGGCTCTTGTGTTTGGCACCTTCGGAGTGTAGTTACAGGCGGTGCTAGTGGTTGGTCTCTGGTCCCCCAGCAGGTGGCCAGTGAAGCTTCAAAGGTGCCTAGGACACACCCATGCCCTCAGTGCAGTGAGACTTTCCCAACAGCAGCCACCTTGGAGGCCCATAAGAGAGGTCATATAGGTGAGTAGCAGGGAGAGTAGGCCTGGGGCTGGCAACTAGTGGGCTTGTGGGTGGTGAAAATGGCCTAATGCTGAGTGTGGCTTCAGGGCCGAGGCCATTCACCTGCACACAGTGTGGCAAGGCCTTCCCCAAAGCCTACCTGCTCAAGAAACACCAGGAGGTGCACGTGCACGAGCGCCGCTTCCGCTGTGGAGACTGTGGGAAGCTTTATAAGACCATCGCTCATGTGCGTGGGCACCGACGTGTCCACTCAGACGAGAGGCCTTTCCCTTGTCCCCAGTGTGGCAAGCGTTACAAAACCAAGGTAAGCCTTTGGCCCTGCAATCCTTATGCTTGTACCCACCCTCCATTGTCTTAACTGGGGGTCTGGCTGTGTCCCCTTTCACCTTCTTTCTAGCCTAGACCTGGGGGTGGGAGCTATGGTTGAGGACAAGCTGTCACGGAAGGGTTTCCCTAGAATGCCCAGCAGGTGCACTTCCGGACACACTTAGAAGAGAAGCCCCACGTGTGCCAGTTCTGCAGCCGAGGCTTCCGGGAGAAGGGCTCACTGGTGCGGCATGTGAGGCACCACACGGGCGAGAAGCCTTTCAAATGCTACAAGTGTGGCCGTGGCTTTGCAGAGCACGGCACACTCAACCGGCACCTGCGCACCAAAGGTCTGAGCCACAGGTGGCAGGAGAGGGTGAGGGCTGGGGTCAGTTGTCCCTGACTGACTGAGCTGAGCTTCCCTGTTGGCAGGGGGTTGCCTGCTGGAAGTGGAAGAGTTGCTGGTATCTGAGGAGAGCCCCTCCGCAGCTGCCACTGTGCTGGCAGAAGACCCCCACACCGTCCTGGTAGAGTTCTCCTCGGTGGTGGCTGACACCCAGGAGTACATTATCGAGGTAGGTACAGGGCAGGGGGGCAGTGGGACTCGGGCCAACCCAGGCTGACCTAATTGGCTTTCCAGGCTACTGCAGATGACACAGAGACCAGTGAAGCCACTGAGATCATCGAGGGCACCCAGACAGAGGTGAGGGTCTAGGGGAGGTAAGGGAGGATCATCAGGCTGCTGAGCTGTCCCTCGAGCTGAACTGTGGTCCTTGCAGGTGGACAGTCACATCATGAAGGTGGTACAGCAGATTGTGCACCAGGCTGGTGCTGGGCACCAGATCATCGTGCAGAATGTGACCATGGACCAAGAGGCAGCACTGGGCTCAGAGGCAGCTGCTGCTGACACAATCACCATTGCCACTCCCGAGAGTCTCACTGAACAAGTGGCCATGACACTGGCTTCAGCAATCAGTGAGGGCACTGTGCTTACAGCCCGTGCAGGTCCAAATAGTGCTGAACAGGCCACTGTGACAATGGTGTCATCAGAGGACATAGAGATCCTGGAGCATGGAGGAGAGCTGGTCATTGCTTCACCAGAGGGTCAACTTGAGGTGCAGACTGTCATTGTGTAGCTTGAAAGCCTCTGCTGTGGTGGAGTGAGGACCCCGAGTGCCTGCCCACACCTGCCCGCTCAGAAGACTGAAGTTCAGGCCCAGAGGAGCTGAGAGACTGTGGATATGCAGGGTTTTTGTTTGTTTTTTGATTTACAATAAAACATGAAAATCTGCAGCTTGTGATGTTAAGGTTGAGGCAGCCTCTGGCTGGCACCACTACCTTCATAGGTACCCTTTAGCCACAAACTTGGCTTGCAGCCCTGGTGGCGCCTCAAGGCGCGTAGGTGTCTCTGGCATGTTGACAGACGCCTCTTGATGCTGTCCTACCCGGCTGGATCCCGGACTCCAGCTTTCACAGGCCTGCTTGGGTGTGAGATGTTCCTTCTCACCTGTCATATCGGGGACTGCAGGGGGCTAAGGGTTGGTCTAAAGACCTAGGACTCTGGATCAGCCTGAGTAGCTGATGCTTTCCTCTGTGATGGGCAGGTGTTGGGGAAGCTGCAGGAGAAGTTAGCAGGCTAGGGCTGGTCTCCTGATTCATTATCCTGTTTTCCTGATGGGCTGCAACTCAAAGCAACTTATTCTGGGCCATCTAGTTTCAGAGGTGGCGACGAGTGAGGCTGGCCGTGGGCATGGTTGTCTCTCACTGTAGTGCTGCTGAGATTCTTCTAGGGGGCTGCCAGGGGCTTCTGCCATGATTCTAAGTAAGTGGAACTGGTTTGGCATATGCCCGGTCTCTCGGGTCTCTGGAATGGGAGCCAGGTCTGGAATCCACCCCATGGAAGGGGCGGTTCCTGTTGTAGTCCAGCCCCTTCCTGGTCTAGGGCTTCAAATACTGTGGGTGCTTTGGAACCAGAGCTACTGTATGCAAGACTGCAGTTCATCTTGGGCCACATGAGGCCCTTAATCTGGATTGAATCTCTCTGACTGACTCAGGACCCTTGAGTTTTTGATACCATCTTATTCACAACCCAGGTAAGTCTAGGGGCTGGGCTGGAGGCTGGGTGGGAACAGAGGCCTCCCATCCTTGGAATGAGAGGTCATCATATTCCCCCCCTCCCAGCCCACACACTTACACACTGAAGAAACCTGGAGAATGCAGGGATGCAGAGCAATGTGGGCGCCACACCTAGTTGGTTACAGCTGTGCTATGGCCTGGTATGGGTTGGTGTTACTCTGGGACATTCCTGTCTCCAGGCTTCCTGCTTTGCCATGGGTTGGCCCTGGTCCTTGCTGACAGCACTTTGGGCACTGGGGGCCGTGGGGGCCACAGCACTGCGTATTGGAGCCTTCAACATTCAGAGCTTTGGTGACAGCAAAGTGTCAGATCCAGACTGCGGCAGTGTAATAGCACAGGTGAGGCCCAGTGGGGTAGCAGAGGAGCGGGATGAGGGTAATGGGGGCGGGGGTGGGAGGTGGGGCACAAGATGGGACTAGGAGCTAGGCTCTGGGCAATTAGGCTGATTGGGACAGTGTACCTGTGGGTTCTTCCTTCAGATCCTGGCTGGCTATGACATCGCCCTGGTGCAGGAGGTACGAGACCCAGACCTGAGTGCAGTGTCCTTGCTCATGGAGCAAATTAACAGGTGTGGCAGGGCCGGGCACCACAACCCCAGCCACAATCACAAGCTTGGTTTGGTGTCTTGACCCAGGGACTGGCGCATCTCTCCACAGAATGTCCAAGCACAAGTACGGTTTTGTGAGCAGCAAGCCACTTGGACGTGACCAATACAAGGAGATGTATCTGTTTGTCTACAGGTGAGGGGTGGGGTGAAGGGAGGGGACACGGGCAGGGGTGACCAGCTCCGCAGACCACTTGGTCCTCTGCTCCCAG
The DNA here is from genome assembly GCF_000317375.1 of Microtus ochrogaster. Lineage (NCBI taxonomy): Eukaryota > Metazoa > Chordata > Mammalia > Rodentia > Cricetidae > Microtus > Microtus ochrogaster. The sequence goes on from NC_022014.1 coordinate 3,596,511, forward strand.
GAAAGATGCGGTGTCGGTTGTGAGCACATACCAGTACCCAGACCCAGAGGATGCCTTCAGCCGGGAACCTTTTGTGGTCAAATTCTCAGCTCCTAGCTCTGGTGAGGCTGATGCTGCCCTCTCCCAGACCTGCCTCTGCCAGGCTGTCCATGAATCTCATGCTCCCACCTCCCTTCCACAGCCGCCAAGGAGCTCGTGCTGATCCCCCTGCATGCAGCACCGCACCAGGCAGTGGCAGAGATCGATGCCCTCTACGATGTGTACCTCGATGTGATTGACAAATGGAACACCGATGTAGGCCACCCCCTCCCCTGCTCCCTAACTCACATCCCAGAATACTAAAGGTGTGCGCAGGTCTGGACCACTGCGCCCTGATTTACCGCTGTGCTTGCCCACAGGACATGCTGTTTCTGGGCGACTTTAATGCCGACTGCAAGTACGTCAAGGCCCACGACTGGGTATCGATCCGCCTGCGCAGCAGTGAGGTGTTTAAGTGGCTCATCCCTGACAGTGCGGACACCACAGTGGGCAACTCCGACTGTGCCTACGATCGGATCGTAGTGAGCGGAGCCCACCTGCGCAGGAGCCTGAAGCCCCAGTCAGCCGCTGTTCATAACTTTCAGGAGGAACTGGGCCTAGATCAGACGCAGGTGAGTGTGGGGTTGGGCTCATGAAGAGGGACCCGGCAGACACACCAGCCCACTCAGGAGAGGCTCACAGAAATACTTGCCGTGAGTTTACACTGCTGTTCCCTCCACAAAGGCAACCATAGCCAAGGATCCTTTGTGCCAGTCCCCCAGGAAGGGACCGTTGGCATGTTTCTGTTCCTTTGCCACATGGGGGCACCATGAGACCCACGGGTGGCCACCCGGACTTTACCATCCCCCTTCTCAGCTGGGACATGTTTCTCTGCTGAACTGCTGAGGCTCCACCCCTCTCCTTCCAGGCTCTTGCCATCAGCGACCATTTTCCTGTGGAAGTGACCTTCAAGTCTCACTGACAGCTGAGGCCCGGCCAGGATACGCCACCTGCAGACTCTGTCCCTAAGGAATGGCATCATAATGGATCACTGGGTGGCGGGCCACCCACCCACTGAATACAGGGCAGGGCCAGCTGGTGTGGACAGTGATCATGGGCACATTACGGGATTACTGGGAGCCTGTTTCCTGTCTGTAAGGAGTGCTGACATCACGTGATCTACCTCATAGGGCTGCTGTGGAGAACCCGTGGAAAGCACCGGAGCAGCACGCACTAACTGCATGCTTAGTGAACAAGCCGCTCTTGGCCAGCATTACCCACACGTTGGATGAGGCCTCTGTGCCTTCTGAGACCTCGGTTCCTAGGCTGTAAAACTTGGTCTTGATGCCCAATAGATCTCTTTTCATTGCTCTCAAGGAAATAGATGGCTTAGCTTGTCCACTTCCCAGCCTGGTGAAAACCGGTCACTTCTAGACCATGCCAGTTCCCTGTTCTTATTTCCTTTGTACAAACTTCAAACGCTTCCCATGCTCATTCTGCCCTTCAGGGATCCTGACACACTCATCTGAAGCAGAGGCTGGGTTCTTATCTTGCTCTGCAGGAGCAAGGGAGGCTGCACCCACCCAGTGTGTGAGCTGTTCTGGAACTTTCTGGGGAGGAACCCCACACAGCAAAACAAAGGCACCTGCTTGGCACTCAAGTCCTGCCCAGAGCCCACGCCCGTGCTTGGGTTGAGCCCTTCAAAGGAGTCTTATGGTCTTATGTAGCTTCTTCCCTGGAGTCCTGGGCAAGGCCCTGAGGATGGAGGTTTATGCTTGGGCGGGCCATCACTTTAGGAGCAGGAAATTGTTCCGTGGACACAAGACTCTTGTGAGGTTTCTGGTTGTTAAAACTTCTCATCTTTGTGTGTGTGTATTTATTTTTGTGTGTGTCTATGGAGGTCAATAAAATATCTTTAGTGGCATTAGAGAAATCGGTCTGAGTCACATAGAAAAAAAACCCCTTGTGATGAGTTAGAAAAGTTTGTTTGTTTGTTTTAGCATTTCTGGGAATTGAACCAAGGACCAGAACGTGCTAGGTAGGTGCTCAATCAAACCTCATTCTCAACCTACAAGTCTGGCTCTTGCAAAATCTACGCACGATTTAGGATTTTGCACTGAATAAGCAGTACTGGGCTGAGCACGTGGCTCAGTTGGCAGTGCTGGCCTAGCACGCACGAAGCCCTGGGTTTGGTCCCCAGCACGCAGAGGTTGAGGGAGGAGAGGCAGTCCTCATCTAGGGCAGGAACAGTGGCGTGGTCACAGGAAGGTAACAACCCTCCTCCACATTCCTGTTCCTCAGGTTCTTCTGATAGCTGTCTGTTCTTTCTAAATGAAAATGTACGTGCCTTTACATTTCCTCTGGCGATCTTAGTAGATAACTGGGGACAGAGACTGTCTGGCCTTAAAGGTTCCAAAAAGGCAGCCAGTAAAAGGCCAAGGATAGGCCAACCTGCAGACATTGTTCACAATTCTGCTTTAAGATGGACAAGCAGTGTGACGTTTTGTGTTCACCAGGCAGAAGGGTGCTTGTGGTTGGAGCTGTAAGGCGGTAGGCTTCAAGGAACAGCTTCTTTGTATGAGTGTGTGACTATGGGTAGCCAGAGGTCAAGGGGTATCTGCCTTGTTTTGAGACAAGGTGTCCCACTGGCACTCACTAATTAGGCCAGAGGATCCTAGGGATCTGCCTGTTCCTGTCTACCCAGTACTGGATCACAGTGCACCCACCATGACTTGCTTTTTATCAAGCTCACAATGGCATGGTGACCACTTTATTGACAGACCCATCCCCCCTGCTAACAGGACTGCTTAAAAAAAAAACCTGTGTGTGTGTCTGTGTGTGTGTCTGTATGTGTGTATGTGTACCATGTGCATGCAGTGTCCTTGGAGCAGAGAGGGCACTGGCTCCTGGAGTTACAGAGGGTTATGAGCCACCATGTGGGTTCTGGGAATTGAACCTGGGTTCTGTGCAAGAGCAGTCAGTGCTGTTAACCACCAAGCCACCTCTCCTTTCTGAACAGGACATTTTTAAGGTCAGGAACACAAGAGCTAAGAATTTTTAAGTTGAAAAATACCTTGTTTATAATCCTTGGGACCAGGGAGACCCCAGAAGGCACGCATGACCAAACATCTGTGGGGCTTTAGCCCCTCTTTTGCTTGAGCTTTTCCAAGTACACTTGCAGGGACTTCTGGATAGAGTCTCGGGAGACGAAGCTGACGAAATACTGGATGTCAGCCTCCCGCTGCTTGATCAGGTTGTCTGCCGTGGCCTTTCGCATCATGCTCTTGGTCAGCTGCCGAGAATGGTCTAAAGAAAATGGGGCTACTTGTGAAATTCACCTTCAGAGAATGTGGGGCCGTTCCTGCTGTTCTACATTTTCTGCAGGTGTTGAAACACAGGCTCTCAGAAAATCACAGAGAGAACTGGGTGTCAGCTACGGCGGGATAGGGAGTTCAAGGTCAGCCTGAAATGAACACCTTGTCAAAACGAACAAAAATACAACGTAGAGGGGGCTGGAGAGATGGCTCAG
>NC_022014.1:3600624-3601110 GCF_000317375.1 Microtus ochrogaster
CAGTCCAAAAATTTTTTTACTATCATTTTTAGGGCTGGGCACACAGGTCAGTGGTAGAGAACATGCACAATGCCCTGAGTTCCATCTCTAGCACCTCAACCAACACACCATTTTCATTGAATTGTATTATTGACCACATTTCTGTATCAGTAGATATTTGTTTGTGGATGTAGAGGCTGGCTACTTGACTCCAAGGAGGTCCATCCAGAAGGCTCTTTTCAGGGAAATTCAAAAGAATACTTTGTAACATTTGGGACATACATGACATTAAAGTTTTAGTGTCTTAACTGGTGGTATATTACTGTATCTCAACATGGAGAAGTGGAGGCAGGGGGATTCCAAATTTGAAGACATGGGTTAAGTAGGTTGCTTCAGGGAAATCTTAGCTACACAGTGAGACCCTGTCTTAAAAGAGTCAAACACCAAAGTCTTAGTGCCCCTGCAGCTTCACAGGGTGCAGCTGTGTTCCTGATGGCTTCCCCCTCT
>NC_022014.1:3602573-3604777 GCF_000317375.1 Microtus ochrogaster
GATGGCTTCCCTCTCTAAGAGCCCTGCTCCACAGCAGCACGGAGCAGATAAACAGCGCAGCCTATATTCACAAAACCTGACTTGGGAGAACTTTTGGTTTCATCAGGATGGGTCACCAGAATGGGAAAGGTGATCTATCTTCCTTTAACCACTTGCCCCAAAGCTGCCCGCTGCTTGCTTCTCACCTGGAATGGCCAGCCACTGGGCCATAACTGAGCGAGTCTTGCTGAATACCTGGTCCTCAGGCACCACCTCGTCCACCACACCCACCTTGAGGGCCTCTGCTGGTGGGAAGAGCATCCCCAGCTGAAGGGCATGCTCTGCTGCTCGGTGCCCAATGGTGTTCACAAAGTTGTCTTTGAACCTGGAATGAGGACATCCTTCACCTCAGCGCTGCTGGCGGTGGTAAGATATATATACATGTGTTGTCAAGTAGAGTACGAATGCAGTCCCTCGTCTTACCAGAAGGGGGCAACAATGCCCAGCAGGGTCTCATTTAATCCTATGGTGTACTTGGGGTTGTCAGCCATAATCCTGTAGTCACAGGTAAGAGCTACGAGGCAGCCTCCAGCTGGAGAAGCACCCTGTACAGAGAAGCAGAGCTTTGGTCTGTAGGTGTTCCACCGGTTCCTGGTAATATTGCCTAAACCGGGCTGAGGGTGGGCATGAGCTCTTGGCACTGTGCTGATCTGGGCCAAGTCTGCCCGATAGGTATGTAAACTGAGACTGGCCACCCAGGGACCAGCAGCGGAGATCTTAAGAGGCCTAAGTTTTACCCATGGGCTCAAAGGCCTTCACATGTGGCTCTTTAGCTTTTAGGGGGCCAAAAGAATGACCCTTAGGTCAGCAAGTTGCCTCTCCCTTTCTAGCTTTTATCTGATGCTAATGTTCAAGACGAGTATTTAGACAGAGCTGTCAGGCCACGAAGTTGTTCCTGGTGGTCATTCCTACCAGGATGCCTGGGAACCCCAAATGGCAGTGTCTGCAATGCGTGCCCCCACGCTGAGACAGGCCTCTTCCCCAGGCTTGTGTATCTCTAAACTAACCTTCTCTTCAGTTCTCCCTCTTGGCTCCTGTAGCTCTGATCCTTAGAGCTAGCCCCTCAGAGAACCCTGACCCCTTTTTTTCCCATTTCTTTTCGTGTTATTTTCCTCCTCCCAAGACAGGGTTTCCTGTGTAGTCCTGGAACTCACTCGGCCTCTGTGCTTGGATTAAAGGTGTGCACCACCACCACCCCACAAGAACCCTGCTTTTAGTAAGTCGAACCCCAATCCTTTCTCTACTGCTTGGTGTGTTCAGGGCTCATTCCAGCCCACCAGGCCCTGCTCCCACCCAAGTGGCTTTTTTTTCTGCTAGGTCTGTCTGGCCCAGGAAGGTCAGCGCCTGAGTGTCCCCAGGGGGAGGGTGGGGGCACTCACATTGATGGCGGACATTATGATCAGCTTGGACAAGTAGAGCCTCAGCCACAGCTCCTGTACAGCCTTCCAGTACTCAGCGTAGTGGGCTGGGTTCCGGCCGTACATCTCCGTCAAGTCTAGGCCAGCTGAGAAAACACCCGGGCAGTCCTGCCAGGAAAAGTCAGGATCATGTTCGACCAGTAAGAAGCCGCTTCCAAGGAATCAGAACTGAGAGTGTCAAGGACATGGCCTGGACTGGACATGGACCCGCCCCTGGACTGACTCTACTTTCTGGAAGCTTCAGACTGGAAAGGACAGAACAGGTTAAGGGGGGTACTGCTCAGAGACAACATGTACCAGGCTGGCCGAGTTCCGTCATTCAGCCATGTGTTCCCCTCTACCTCCCGAAGCCAGGCAAGGGCAGTGCTGGGGCAGAAGGATCTGAAGAACTGCACAGCCACACATGTGGGTCCTCAGTTTGATGTCTCAGGTCTGACGTAGCCACCAGAGCAGGCGTGAGGAGAACACAGGAGGAGGAGGAGCCAGTGGGGTACAGGAGAGCATTAGGGACAGAGCCTTGTGTCAGGGTCAGCACCAAATCCTGGGAAATAGCTCAGAAGCTTCCAGAAGAAGAAATGCACATGAGGATTTCCCCTGTGCATGGGTTCGTAGCCAGGGCTGAGTTCATGGGCGGGAGAACCGGTGCAGGGCAACACCTGCTCCAGGAAGACCAACAGCACCCCTGTCAGGACCTGAGTAGACAGACAGACACCAACAGCACCCCTGTCAGGAGCTGGGAGGACAGAC
>NC_022014.1:3605135-3605741 GCF_000317375.1 Microtus ochrogaster
AGACACCAACAGCACCCCTGTCAGGACCTGAGTGGACACAGACACACAGACATCCATCCTTGTGATCTTGGAGTCATAGTGCAGCTGAGTCCTTTTTTCTTGGACATGAACTGATGCACAACACTTGTGTTTTTATAAAATGCATCCCTCTTCTGTAATGTAACAGAGACAACTATGCTAGATTTAGATGTTACCCTGACCCCCAGGTCTCTGTGTAACTCTGACTGTCCCGGAACTATGTGGACCAGGCTGGCCTCGAACTCAGAAATCCACCTGCCTCTGCCATCCAAGGGATGTGTGCCACCATGCAGGCCAATTCAGACTTCTAATGAGAATGGGTACGATGGACCTGTGGGTCATCTTCACACTGGGTAGAGGATGGCAGAAGGGCCAGGCTGAGAGGACAACGGTCACATGGAATAACAACAGGAGCAACAAAACATTTGGTCTTGGCGGTGAATGTCTGTAATCCCAGCACTTGGAAAGCATCGGCAGATTTAGGTTTTTCTTTATTCTTAAATTGTTTGTTTATTTACTTATTTATCTTTTGTTTTCCGAGACAGGGTTTGGAGCCTGTCCTAGAGCTAGCTCTGTAGACCAGGCTGG
>NC_022014.1:3606411-3607275 GCF_000317375.1 Microtus ochrogaster
AGCTTTTGACTTTTTTCTCCCCCATTTCTCCTGGCATCATCAGTAGCAGAAGCAGCAGGAGGAAGCAGCTGAACCCTTTATCCCCCATTAGCTGGAAATCCAGCCCCCTTGCAATGAATTATAAAAGACCTGACCTATATTAATTTGCGGTCGAGGATGTGTTTATGTTCTTTTTCACAGAAAGAAAATAAAAGTTGGATGAGATGACTGTGTATACAGTAAAGGAGTGGCAGACCTGATGACGTCATAGCTGCAAACACCCTATAGAGAAGTTGGAAAAGAGTCCATGCATGGTCCGGTCTTCCCTGCCCGCACAGAGAGGAGTGCCTGATCGCAGGATGACACTCTACACTGCAGGGTGCCGTGCTGCACTGAGGGACAGATGCTGAGCTGCTTCCAGACACTCAGGACACACACAGACCCAGAGGCCCTGCTGATGACCTGACCACAATGACTACAATTTTCTGCAGTTTGAATCCTGTTTGCTGTGGAGCTGAGATGCAGACTGAACATTTGACTGTCTAAATTTTTGGGACACAGAACTCATTTTGGTTAAAATATTGGATCTGAGAACTAAGACCTAAGCTTTCCCCTCAGGGAAAGAAAGACTCAAAATAAGAAATGACTGAAACTCCTCTTCACTTAAGAAGGGGGCAGCCTAAGGGTGTAACTGCTGTTCAGAGAACTGGTATTTGATAACAACAATGTCACTGTACTATTACTGGTATTGACCTGATATTTGTAACAGCATATAAGATGTTGAAGAAAGTTGGTATTGACCAATAATGCTGAGAATCATGTACTGACCTAAAGATATTTGGAAAAGTTGGTATTGACCAACAATGCTAAGAATTATGATATTTT
>NC_022014.1:3607375-3611278 GCF_000317375.1 Microtus ochrogaster
TGTGTGTATGTCTGCAGGCCAGAAGAGGGCACCAGACCTCATTACAGATGGTTGTGAGCCACCATGTGGTTGCTGGGAATTGAACTCAGGACCTTGAAGAGCAGGCAATGCTCTTAACCACTGAGCCATCTCTCCAGCCCCAGGAATTATGATATTGACCTGACAACTGCTGAGAAAAGTTTGACACACCCTGTAAATGCTGGGAGTTAATGCATATGTTAAAGAATTTTAGATTTTGATACAATGTAAAAAATTTCAGAGGTGCTGGAAACCAGGTGAAAAAGCATTCTCAACCCAGGTCATTCCCTTCTCTTTAAACAGGAGACTGTAGCCTTTGGGAGCGTGATTATTCGTAAAGCATTATAATTTATCTTGACAAGGGAGTATGGCTCCAACACAGAGCCCAAAAGTATCTCTCTCTCATAATCTTTTAAAATTAATAAGACAGGCCAGGCGGTGGTGGCGCACGCCTTTAATCCCAGCACTTGGGAGGCAGAGGCAGGTGGATCTCTGGGGAGTTCGAGGCCAGCCTGGTCTACAAGAGATAGTTCCGGGACAGGCACCAAAGCTACAGAGAAACCCTGTCTCGAAAAACAACAACAACAACAACAAAAAAAAAAAACAAAAAAAATAATAAGACAGAGTGGATTGTAGGCCCATATTTCTATATGGTGTGGCAGCCAGGCTCTAAAGCCATAGGCCACACCAGAGGTGGTCATGTAGCCTTCCAGATGGGCTGTCTCTACCCTAACAAAGGGTCAGGATGTTGTTTTGCTCCTTTCTTTGTAATTGAGGATGCCTGATAGAGATGCTGATTCTAGCCTACGTGACAGCTAGCAGACAGAGTAGACAGGTAGATGTGGATGTGACTAAAAGCCATTCACCTGGTTACCTAGGAGACAGAATGTTAATGTATTTTCCCTCAGTTAAGTTTTGGTATGAAAACCGGGCGGTGGTGGCGCACGCCTTTAATCCCAGCACTCGGGAGGCAGAGGCAGGAGGATCTCTGAGTTTGAGGCCAGCCTGGTCTACAAGAGCTAGTTCCAGGACAGGTACCAAAGCTACAGAGGAAACCCTGTCTCGAAAAAAACAAACAAAAAAAAAAGTTTTGGTATAAAGATTGTTTGGAGAAAAAAATGAGAGAAATTCTTCAGGATGTGAACTCAGGCCTTCATGAGGGACCACTGAGAATCTCCCTCCTGATAAAGCCATGTGAGTTGTGTCTTTATTCTCACGCTTCCATGCCGGTCCAGAGAGAGTTTATGTTGGGGTCTGGTCGAGAGAAATAATTGAGGGTCCGGGCTAGCACCGGACCCCGACACAGCCCACACAGACCTCGTTTCTCCTTTCTTTCATTTATCCTGGGCGCAACTAACTTTATTACTATCTGCCAGCCATAACACAGTATCAACCCCCCTTCCTCATGTGATCTGTCCTAATTACAGCAGCTCTTTCCCCTTTCCCTCCTGGTCCTTGATGCAGGAATTTCTGCACTCTTAATTGCCAGAAACTTAAACACAACCTTCTTTGATCCTGCTGAAGGAAGAGACCCAATTTTCTAGCAACACTTTTTCTCATTTTCAGCCAATCAGAAGTTTACATTTTCATCCTTCCAGGTTTCAGAATTATTTCCCATATCATTACTTATTATTATTCAGGCATAAAAGAACCATTTGGATATATAGCAACACTTTGAGTTATGATGTCTATTGATTTTTTATTATTTATCTTATGAGCTCATCATGTATTCCCAGTAGGCCTTGTCACAGACACTAGCCACACTTATTGCTACCCCAGCTAGAGCTTCTGCTGACTTGCTACACTTCACTGGGGAAACATTACTGCTACACCAAGAGCCCTAGGTTTTGTTTTCCTATTCCCATTTCCTGTGGTAATTTGAAGGTATCTGGTTCCTATAATCTCATAGGAAGTGGCTCTATTAGGAGGTGTGGCTTTGTTGTAGTAGGCATGGCCTTGTTGGAGGAAGTGCATCACTGTGGAGGCAGGCTTTAAAGTCTCCTATGCTCAAGCCACACTTAGTGCCTCAGACTACTTCCTGTCGCCTGCAAGTCAAGATGCAGGACTCTCAGCTCCTTCTTCCAGCACCATGACTTCCTCCACGCCACCATGTCACAGCATGATGGTAATGGACTAAACCTCTGAAAATGTAAGACACTCAATTAGATGGTTTTCCTTATAAGCGTCCGTGGCTGTGTATCTCTTCACAGCAATAGAAAGCCTACAACAGGGGCCTCACTGGAACTGTCCTATGCAGCTCTTCACTCGATATTACGCTCACTTCCACTGTCATCGTCTTCTCTATTATGGCTGGTTTTGTCCAAGGATTTCCACATTTTTCAGGGTATAGCAAGAGGTCGTTTCTCATCACATCTGTAGTAGTAAACATGACATTTTTCCTCACCATTTTCTAGGGCTCTCAGGAATACCGAGACACTGCTGACCGTCCAGACATTTGTGCCATATGAAATGCTGTGTCCTCCACAGGGTCATCCATTCACAGATGGCTTTTTTTTTATTTCTTATTTTTTATTTTATTTTTATTTTTATTTTTTTTGGTTTTTCGAGACAGGGTTTCTCTGTAGCTTTGGAGCCTATCCTGGAACTCCCTTGGTAGACCAGGCTGGCCTCGAACTCACAGAGATCCTGCCTCCTGAGTGCTGGGATTACAGGCGTGCGCCACCACCGCCCGGCCACAGATGGCTTTTATTATTATCTTTATAATCTGAGAAGCCTTTGCCTCCCAACAAGCGATTCTCCCAGTGGAACAGTCACTGACATTCCAGGGGAATGCCATGTCAATGCCCCAGTTACCAAGGGGCCTAACCGGTTTCCAAAGCCTCCAATGACCTGGTTTTACCATAAAGCAAATGATGACAAATGTGTGGGCGGTGACAACAAAAAATGATGTCCGGAAGCATTCTGAGGCTTGGAGAAGGGCGGAGTCCTGACATGACTGGAATATTCAAGGCTTGGTTCCTGTGACTTTACTTCCTTCTATGACACCGTGGTGGGCTCGTGTGACACCCCTGAGGCTGGGAGGACTGATGTTGTGAGTAGGGGGACTTCAAGTAAGTTAACTGGAACAGTTCCTGTACATGGTCAGCATCCACCTAGGTCACGTGCAGGCACAAGGCCGGAAAGCCTGGGGCGGGAGACTTCAGTTACAATAAATGATTCTGTAATGAAGGCCTTTCTATACAACAGGGTGCAATGGTCTTGGTATTTCATGCCATCATTGATACATGGTGAGAGTGTTTGCTAAGGCCTAAGGACAGTCAGATAAAAGAGTTGAAATGGGGTCACATTACTAGGTCAGAGGTCAGACGAAGGGCAGAGTGTTCCAGTTAGGGGTACTGGGCTTGGGTGAACTGTGGTACATGTGTTTGGTGGGTCATTATGAGTTACCGCATAAAAAAGGCTAACCAGGATAAAAACACAGGCTTAAAAAGGGCTACTGTGAATTCTCGGGCGGGCCGTTAATAGGATGAGAATAATGAACGTAATTGTGGCATTGGTGGGCTAGTGCTTATCAACGCTAATGGAGCACCAATTAGATGCGGTAAAGGCAGCCTGCGGTGACATCAGCTAGGAGACAAACTGCTAAGGCTATGGGCTGAATAAATAAACTAACAGTAGCAATGATAATAAGCACAGGAATCAATGAGACAGGAGTCTGACGGCCTTTGTCCAGGGAAGTGACCGCTTCTCTGCTGGTCAGCATGACCCTTTGGGGCTTGATGACTTTTAGCTTCCCGCACCTTTACTGACTGTAGAAATAGGAGCGGCAGGCTGCGTCCCGGCACCCGGCCGCCCACATGGCTAGCTCTACCCGAAATAATTACACGGACACTGTGTTCATTTAATCACCGCTTGGCCCTTTAG
>NC_022014.1:3611513-3618436 GCF_000317375.1 Microtus ochrogaster
TCCACCCACCTATGTTCTAAGCTATGAGCCCAAGCAGTTTGTTTATTACTTAACCAATGAAATCAACAGATTGATATATGACACTCCCACATCAACTGACCACGATGCTAAGACACACTACTGGCCAGTGGTCCCTGCTGGTCTCTGTGTCACTGCGGCATAGCATAGGGAGACACCTAGACTTTACGCCTGCTTTGAAAGGTAGTGGTGCTGTCCTTCCACCTTAAAAGGTGCTGTCCACCTTAAAAGGTGCTGTCCACCTTAAAAGGTGCTGTCCACCTTAAAAGGTGCTGTCCACCTTAAAAGGTAGTGGTGCTGTCCTTCCACCTTAAAAGGGGGCTGAGGAAGCACAACGACGGGACACTTGCCCAATATTCAGATGACCCGGGTTCAATCTCCAGCATCACCCCCCACCAAAACAAAAACACCAAAAAAACCCCAAACCATTCTTTACTGGGAGCTGATGGTGGAGGACTCGCCGAGCATCCGCCAAGGCCTGGGTTTGGTTCTCGCACCTCACAGGCTGGCGCAGTGGCACTCTGGCTTTGACTGCACAGCAAGCTGGAGGCTAGCCTGGGGTACAGTAACCTAACCAAACAACGGGAGCAAAGGGGCTGAAATGACCTGGCTCCACATCTGACTGTGTCCTGGCACTGAGGAGGGCAGGGGACCGAAGCTCAGACTTCCTTGCCCACTGTATGACCTCCTGACTTCAGTGGCACTGCTTTCACCAATGCTGTTCCCAGCATGCGCCAGTGCTTGCAGGCAACACCCAGGGTCCCCTCCAGAATATAGATGGCGGAAGAATTTGTCCCCCCCCATACCTGACCTAAGATGGCCCAAAGGCGAGCACACACTCTCAAGGCTCGTATTCTGCTGGGAGTAGCTCAGGTACCAGCAGCTCCTGAGGGGTGGTGCCCTGGGAGCCCCTAGATACATTTGCTAATGACTAGATGACCTTAGGTGGCTCCAGGGAAGACAAAGTTCCCACAGAGACTGCTGGGCAGGTTCACAGGGACAGCCCAGGCCTGGTACACACCCCATCCATCCCATCCACTGAGAGCCTGCTCCTCAGGACACCGTGTCCTAGAAGCCCGTAATGGTGATCAGGGGTGTTGGCAGTACTTGGGAGGCAGTACTCCCATGCCCTGTAATGGATTGCTCTCTGCCCACAGTCAGGGCTGGGGTGTGTGTGTGTCTCAAACAGGCACCTACCGAAGTGAGGATGACACCACGGAACGTCTTGTCATTCTCTAGTTTCTCCAGGCTGATGACAAACTCTGTCAGAAACTCCAAGCTCAGGGAGTTCACTGGGGGGTTCTTGAACTTCATCACCGCAACTCCTAGTTCAAAAAAGAGGGAATCCTCGAAAACTGCTCAGTCCAGGCCACCCCTGGCCATCCCTAGCCCTCAGTCCGTCTACGGGAGTTGCAGAATTTGGGGTTTCAAAAGTTCAGGCAGACTGGGTGGTGGCGGTACATGCTTTTAATCCCAGCACCCAGGAGACAGAGGCAGACAGGTGGATCTCTGTGAGTTAGAGATCAGCCTGGTTTACAGAGTGAGTTCTAGAAGAGACAGGGCTACACAGAGAAACCCTGTCTCAAACAAACCAAAAACAAGTGAATGAATAAATAAAACAAAGAACTGTACAACCTAGTTACCAGAAAAAAAAATCAACTCCCCCCACTAAAAACCTAAAATCAACTCATATTTTAAGATTACAATTTTGTGTTAAGCTGTCCTTGGCTACTGCAGCCCACAGACTACATGGTGGACACTCTTGAAAACTATCTTAAATACAGGATCGATAAAGTTCCAAACCTCAAAAGAAGTGCACAGCCAGACGCTGGGCGGGACATTCTGGATGCCCCATTTCTGCCTCATTCTGCCTCAGTGTACCTTTAAGGTCCTTTTTTTGTTTTGTTTTCGAGACAGGGTTTCTCTGTATAACAATCCTGGCTTTCCTGGAATTTGGTCTGTAGACCAGGCTGGCCTTGAACTCACAAAGATCCACCTGCCTCGGCTTCCTGAGTGTTGGGATTAAAGGCGTGCGCCACCACTGAACAGCTCAGATCCCTTATTTCAAATTCATCCAGCCCAGAGGCAGGAGACAAGTTCTGTGGCACTTCAGGCCTCCCTAGGTAAGAGCTTCAGGAGAAGAATCACTGAGACTCACCTGAGCACAAACTGTGGGGCCCAGGCAGATGGACTAGTCCACAGGACAGGCACCAGAAAGTAGGTAGTAGTCTCATCTGTTGCATTGGTTTGACAATAACGAGCCAGTTTTTTTTTTTTTTTTTTTTTTTTTTTTTTTTTTGGTTTTTCGAGACAGGGTTTCTCTGTGGCTTTGGAGCCTGTCCTGGAACTAGCTCTGTAGACCAGGCTGGTCTCGAACTCACAGAGATCCGCCTGCCTCTGCCTCCCGAGTGCTGGTATTAAAGGCGTGCGCCACCATCGCCCGGCTAACGAGCCAGTTTTGATTGGACCAACATTCTCCACACAATCTTAACTTTTTTTAAATTTTAAGACAGGGTCTCATTATATAGTCTTGGCTAGCCTGGAACTCATTATATACACCAGGCTGGCCTCCAACTCATAGAGATCCGCACACGCCTTTAATCCCAGCACTCAGGAGGCAGAGGCAGGCAGATCTCTGTGAGTTTGAGGCCAGCCTGGTCTACAAGAGCTAGTTCCAGGATAGTCCCCAAAGCTACAGAAAAACCCCGTCTTTAAAAAAGAAAGAAAAAAATAAATAAAAAAGAAAGAAAGAAGAAAGAAAGAACAAAAGAAAAAAAGAAAGATTGATTCACCTGCCTCTGCCTCCCAAGTACTGGGATTAAAGTTGTGTACCACCACTGCCTGGTCTGAAATTTTAACTTTTTCTTTTTGGTTTTTAGAGACAGGGTTTCTCTGTGGCTTTGGAGCCTGTCCTGGAACTAGCTCTGTAGACCAGGCTGGTCTCGAACTCACAGAGATCCGCCTGCCTCTGCCTCCCGAGTGCTGGTATTAAAGGCGTGCGCCACCATCGCCCGGCCTGAAATTTTAACTTTTAAAAGAGGCAGGCAGACAGAGATCAGTTTTACCTCAGTCAGGGCTATATAGTGAGGACCTGCCCCCAAAACAAAACAACAAAACCCCCAAACAAACCCCAAAATAGGGGATCTGCTTTCATTTTCTATACAGAAAACAGAAAAACAAACAAAATATAAAAAACATAGCCATGTGGCTGGGTAGTGGTGGTACACTCCCATCATACATGTGCACCTCATTCACACACCATACACATATGTAAAAGAAACGGAATAAAAGGAGTTGCCCACAAGCCAGAGGACACCAGAGGGTGAGGTAGGACCAAAGCCAGAAGACGCAGGGTGACTCCCGCCGGAGCTTCAGAGGACCACAGTCCTTCCCGCCCCTGGCTTTGGACTTCAGAAACGTGGCCGTCATCTATCCCATCAGCTCAGTGAGCAGCATTCTGTGTCCACCTGGACTGCCATTATCAGAAACCTGCACTTTAAGACAGAAGCCAAGCAGTCCTGCCCTGGGGCCCTGAATGTCCCCGTCTTTCCAGTATCTGCACCAGATGGCTATCTGATTTTGAAGGCTGGAGGTGGATGCCCTTCTGGCAAGAAACCTACTTTAGTTAGAAAGGGTTCCCTTACACCAAAACCTGAGGACACCAGCTGCTCCTCAGCTGCACTCTGAGCTGACTGCCCTGGGCTCCCAGCTCCCAGTCTCAAGGACACCAAGGAGTTGACAGAGGAGCTGGATCTGTGCCACGACTTTGCCGTCCTGAAAGAGGACATGGGCAGAGTTCTACTGACTGTCCTTCCATTTTCTCTGATTTGAATTTATCACTCTGTGTGGTTCCTCTTGTTCTTCTGCAAGCCAAGTCTTCAGAGGAAGAGGGAACGTCTCAGAACCAGGCGCACAAGGGCTTCTAGCGGGGCTCAGCTCACACTTCTGTAGTGGTTTCGGCGAATGCTACCTGCAGTGCCCTCCGCTATCCTCGGTTTCTAGTGTGTTCTGTTTGCAGCATGAAAGAAAAATACGGTCCTATCTCCAGGGGCATTGCAGCCACTAACTACTTGCCTACAGAATTTGCAAAATAATCAAGAGGCATTTCCAGCCGAGGACCTGAGTGTCCAGGTGTTAATGAAGACCCTTCTCTGAGAATGAGGACAAAGGTCTTCTTTTAAGACCTTTGACTTAAGTGGAAGAAGTAACTGTGACCCAGTTACAGGCCTATATAAAACAAGCACCTCAGACTTAGTTGGGAGGAACATATCTGAATAGCCTGGTATGGCAGTGGGCACTAGGGGAAAGGTAACAAGGCAAAAGGTGAAGACAGTTATGGAGAGAATTTAGATGAACGTAGTCACCAAATTCCTGGAGCAGGGTGAGTATTAGATACAATCTTCGTGAATGATGAGTTCAGCAGACTCTAAAATGAAACATAATTGCCCCTGATTTTTGGCACAATTGATTTGAGAAGCATGCTAATCGGAAGTGCCTGCTGAGGGAGAAACGTGAACCGATCAGAGTCCATCTTCACCCGAGCGAACCTTTGCCAAGCAGACAGACTGCATCAGCTCTGGAAGAAACTGCTTTCTGTGCCAGCCAAGTTCACACCTAGTGTGTTTCTGTACTGGCGGCTTACAAGTGTAACGAGAGGGGCTAGATGGATGGCTCAGTGGTTAGTCTGGGCATTTAACCCCAGCACTAGGAAGGCAGGGGCAGGTGGATCTCTGTGAGCTTGAGGCCAGCCTGGTCTGCAGAACAAGTTCCAGAACAGCCAGTTACAAAAAGAAATCCTACAGAGGGCTGGAGAGATGGCTCAGTGGCTAAGAGCATTGTCTGCTCTTCCAAAGGTCCTGAGTTCAATTCCCAGCAACCACATGGTGGCTCACAACCATCTGTAATGGGGTCTGGTGCCCTGTTCTGGCCTTCAGACATACACACAGACAGAATATTGTATACATAATAAATAAATAAATATTAAAAAAAAGAAATCCTACAGAGAGACTTTTTCTTACAACACCCCCCACCCTGCAAATAAAATATTGGCTACTTTTCTAGAGAACCTGGGTTTGATTCCCAGCAGCCACCTGGCAGCTCACAACTGCCTCTAACTTCAGTTCCAGGGGATTTAACAGCCTTTTTGATTTCCACAGTACTGTGCAAACTATATGCAGGTAAAAAAGACAGACAGACAGACAGACAGACAGAAAGAAAGAAAGAAAGAAAGAAAGAAAGAAAGAAAGAAAGAAAGAAAGGAAGAAAGGAAGCCTATATACATAAAATAAATTGTTAAAAAAATGTGCAAACATTTGGGATCCCAGAACTTGGGAGGCAGAGGCAGATGGGTTAGGTTCAAGGTCAGTCGCAGCGACACAGTTACACAATGAGTTCCAGGCCAGGGTGGAATAAATAAATCCGTCTCAAAAAAGAAACAAAAACCCCATAAACTAAAGGGACATATGGGCTTTTCTATTTTGCCTTTGAACTGGAGGTAACACTCTATTTTTAAAACCAAAATAAATAAAATAAAACCAGTTGCTATTTTACCTTTTCTACAAGAGATATATACAAACACACACACATATATGCGCACACACATGCACTACTCACATATGCTAAAACTGTGATAAAACACGTTACTAAACCCAACTGTCTAGTCACCTTTAAGTGTATAATCCAGTGGCTTTAGCATGGTATAGAGTTGTTACTCTACCCATTCTGATAGTTTTTATTATTTATCTATTTATTTATTTTTGTGGTACTGCTATTATACCCAAGGCCTGGCAAATGCTAGGAAAATGTTCTACCATCAAGGCACCTCCAGCCCTCTCATATTTTAAAATGTGTGTTTCTGTGGTACCTGAGAGATGTAAATCTGGTCTGCACCTACTTCTGCTGGACTCCTCAGGTCGAGCCCAAGCCCCTCCTCACTCCATGCCAGCAGGAACCCAGACCTTGGCCTCAGAGTCTCCGAGGGACTCGTCCTTCCTCTACAGTGCCAACACGTAGTGTTGAGAGGCCAGGGTCAGGGTTAGCACGGGAGCCTAAGCTCTGTGCCCAGCTGGGTTCAGTCTCCTAAGCTTTTCTTCCAGAAACTCATTAGCTACCCGTCCCGGAAGAATCCCACCTTTTTCTCCCTGTATCCTTAGAGTGGCATTTCATTTGTATTTTAATAAATAAAGCGTGCCTAAGGATCAGAAAAGTAAAACAGCCACACTGGTCAGCCTTAGACCAGGCAGCAATGACACACACCTTTAATCCCCGGAGCCACACTAGCTTGCCGTAAAAACCGGGTGGTAGCGGTGCACGCCCTTAATCCCAGCCCTTGAGAGGATTATAAGAGGGGAAGAGACAGCTCTCAGTCTCATCCTGAGGTCTTCTGAATGCAGGATCACCATTTTCAGACTGAGGTTGAGGCAAGAGCCAGTGGCTGGCTGCTTTGCTTTTCTGGTCTTCAGGCTGAACCCCAGTGTTTCTGGTTTTTATTAATTGTGCTTCACACCCTCACTCTAAAAAACAAAACAAACCACAGGCAAACAGGCCCTACATGTAGCCCAGGCTGACCTCAACTTCACCATCCTCCTGCTTCAGCCTTCTGAAGGGCTTCCCAGGTGCTCTGACAGGGTGTGTGTGTGGGGGAGAGTGACCCTACTTGCAGCTTCTAACTTTAATTAGGAAAATAGTTGCTGGGGTCTGTGCCACGAGCCAGTGTTTGGAAAATATTCCGGTCATTTTCATGTTTTTGTTTTTGTTTTTTTTTAAAGAAAGCCAGGAGTGGAGGCACATTGGTACCTTTCTTTCTTTTCCTCTTCTTTTTTTTTTTTTTTTGGTTTTTCGAGACAGGGTTTCTCTGTGGTTTTGGAGCCTGTCCTGGAACTAGCTCTTGTAGACCAGGCTGGTCT
>NC_022014.1:3618536-3643201 GCF_000317375.1 Microtus ochrogaster
GGTTTTGGAGCCTGTCCTGGAACTAGCTCTTGTAGACCAGGCTGGTCTCGAACTCACAGAGATCCGCCTGCCTCTGCCTCCCGAGTGCTGCCTCTTCTTCTTTATAATTTATTTCACTTTATGTGCATTGGTGGGAAGCTAACAAATCCCCTAGAACTAAAGTAACAGTCAGACAGTTGTGAGCTGCTCTGTGGGTGCTGGGAATTGAACCCGGGATCTCTTAACTGCTGAGCCATTATCTCTCCAGGCCCCATGTAGAATTTTTGAGACACTTAGCTGCAGCTGGATTTACAAGCATGAGCCACAAAGCAGGCTATAAACGTTTTTTTTAATGTTTGTTTTTAAATAATTAATTTTATTTTATGTGCATTTGGTGTGAAGGTGTCAGATCCCAAGGAACTGGACTTTCAGACAGTTGTGAGCTGCCATGTGGGTGTTGGGAACTGAATCCAGGTCCTCTGGAAGAGTAGCCAGTGCTCTTAAACGCTGAGCCATTTCTCCAGCTCCATACAACTGTTTTTAACTAATAGTTTAGGTAATAGACCATAACTTTAAAAACTTTAACCAAAACTTTAAAAGCTAAACCGGGCAGTGGTGGCACACGCCTTTAATCCCAGTACTAAGGAGGCAGAGGCAGGCAGATATCTGAATTTAAGGCCAACCTGTTCTACAAAATGAGATCTTGGACAACTAGGGCTGCACAGAGCAATCCTGTCTTAAAAAACAAAACAACAGTTGTGCAGTGATGGCGCAAGCCTTTAATCCCAGCACTCGGGAGGCAGAGGCAGGCGGATCTCAGTGAGTTCGAGGCCAGTCTAGTCTACAAGAGCTAGTTCCAGGACAGGCTCCAAAGCTACAGAGAAACCCTGTCTCAAAATAAAACAAAAACTTTAAAAGTTTACACGTTTTGTCATTCAAACCACCCCGTGTGACATTAAGTTTTAAACAGAAAATGAGTTTACATGAGTTTTTTCTCACTGCTTTTGGAAATTCAGAGTGCTCAACATCTGACTTCACTCAGAAGTGTAGCCTTGGGGCCTCGGAGCGGGAGGACGCGCAGTCCCCACCCCCTTCACTCACCTGCCTTGTCCTCCATCTCCACCAACACCCGCTTGTTAGCGAAGCGCCGCGCGCCGTCCAAGGCCTCCCTGCGCCCGAGGCGGGATCCTGCGGACAGCCCGGGGTACCGTTAGCAAGCTCGCCAGACTCTCGCCACCGCCGCCCACGAACCCAGCTCACTCCGGGGCTGTGCACCGGCTCCCCCTCCCTGACCACGCACCGGCGTGCAGCAGAACGCGCCTCGCAGCAGCCAGCGCCATCTTGGCTGTCGGCAGGGTCCAAGCGACGCAGCCAGCAGCCAGGCGCTGCAGACTCCTCCTCTCGGACCGGCCCTCCTCCTCCCTCCCACAAGGTCAGGGGCAGCCGGGCACTCCGCAGCCTCCTGAGAACTGGGCGCGGCCAGCCTCCGGAGTCAGTAAGTTGTTCTGGGTGAGCCCCCACCCCTGGAGCAGCTGGCAGCACCAGGTAATGAGCTCCTGTCAAGGGTCGGGCACGGGGAGGAGGTGTCCGGAGATTCGGGAGCATTTACCAAAGGTTCCTGCCAGCTGCCAGATCTCACCCAGGCAATACATGAAGGCCTATCAGAGGAGCTGGGATTAGGAACAGAAGCTAAGGCTGGCAGAATGGTTGCAGGGCGGTGAACAGATTTGCCTCGCTACACCCTCACAAGTGTATGTTTTTGGGCCGGGTGGCGTGGCTCAAGACATTAACCCCAGAAGCAGGAGGACCTCTGTGAACCAGTCTGGTCTACAGAGCAAGTTCCAAGACCTCTAAGTTTATTTTTGTGTCAATACTGAAAGTCCACAAATGAAAGCAGCCACCTGTATGGCATAGGCACTGAGGGAGGGGAACCTCAATGTTTACTCCTGTTTTAAACGTTTCTAAGTCTTCCTTCTGGCATAGACTTTTCTGTGGTGTGGGGGACAGATAATCGGAAACTCAGGACCAGTAGAGGACAGGAAATTATTTCCACATCTTCACAACACAGCAGTAGCAGCCTCAGGCAGAATCAGCTTCTCATCCACGGTATTGATCTCTCTCCAAACACAAACCCTGGGTCCCCCTGGCTGAGAGCTTTTTAGAAATGCCACTTCGGGAATTAAGCCTAAAGTGAGTTCTTAGTTGGGCGGACACAAATTTTGACTCTTCTGGACTAAGAAGGAGGCAGCGACACCAGCACTCAGTTTGCATCTAGTCCGAGGTTTATTTATTCAACAGTCCTCTCACTCTACACAAGTACAAATGACTTTATCTAAAATACTACAAAGTCATAAAACTCAAAACAAAATTTATAGTACTGACTGTACAATAAAAGCAAAAACAGGCAATGAATACACTGCCACGCTTAACCTGCAACATCCCTGTGAACGGCAGGTGACAATGAGTGTGGTGGCAGGTTCCATGAGGACCCTGTAGAACTGGCTCACCAATTTCAGAGAATAACAGACCTGGGGGTAGGGAAAGATAAAGGTGTTTAACCCTAGAAGTTGACGAGGACTCCAAAGGGGACATGGTGGTCAGGCCTAACAGCACAGCAGCTTGGTCCCCTTTCCACAGATGTGGCACAGCAACAGCAGGAGCACGACCAGGTTGCCTAGGTCCTAGGTCATCTGTGGAAAACCGTGTGTTGCAATATGGAGGCTTGCTCATCCCAGCTGGCTCTGCTATAAACCAGACTCTCAAGAATGGGAAGGGCGAACTTTCTAGCCAGAAAACTACAGGGCACTTTTATGGGCACAGTCCTGAATCAACAGTACCTCTGCAGCCAGAATCCTCCTGCAGAGGAAATATCTCAACTGCTGTCTTCAAAGCCCACCCCGTTATGGGATCCTTCCCTACAGATTCTCGTTGGCTAAAGAAAGGACAAAACTGAGTTGGGGGAACATAAGTTACAGAGGTACGAATCAACGTCCCTGCTTATCGGGAGGAGTTGGAGCTGGAGCGGCTCCTATGGCGGCGGCGGCCAGGAGATCGAGACCTCCTACGCACAGGGGACCTGCGCCTTGGAGAGCGAGACCTGCAGGAAGAGAAACATGGTCAGCCAAAAGCAAAAAGCTCCAAGAAGCACAGCTGTGGGGGCAAACTGGCCTTTCCGAAGATAACTCTAATTTTACAAGCCTATGAAGTGTGGCTTCTGCTGTCTGACCCCAAAGCTCCTCTCTTAACCCCTCCTGTAATCTTTTTTCTTTTTGGTTTTTCCAGTCAGGGTTTCACTGTGTAGACCAGGCTGCCCTAGAACTCAGAGATCCACCTGCCTCTACCTCCCCAGTGCTGGGATTAAAGAAAGGCATGTGCACCATGCCAAGCAGGCCCCTCACCCAGAGCGGAGAACTTGCACTGGGTTTCAAGGACCCATGCTAGCTTAGACTCTAGAGGAGGTTCCTTGTAAGGGCCTCATCTGTGCCTGTCAATACACATATTTTGACTGTCCTTTCTCTGACCAGTACCCAAGGGCAATATGTTGACCTTCTTTCTGTATTCAACCCCAAATGGGCAACAATGAAGGAGCCCAGAGTTGCCACAGCCATTTGGGTTTATAAATCACATAAAGATGCGTCAAGGGCAATTCCAATTAATTCACCTCCTCCTCATCCGTGGGGGTGACCTGCGCCACATGGGAGGCGGTGGAAGCATTCTCCTGGGTGGGCTGAATCGCCGTGGGGGTGGCCGAGGCCAGGGTGCCAACACAGCAGTAGCAGTGATCTCTTGGCCATCAATTTGTCCTATAGAAAAAAGGGACAAAATCATAAGATCTCTAATAAAGTACTTACCATACTCATACCTGTGATGGTGTGGTCCCACATGCCTGGAATCTCAGCACTCAATAGGTGGAGGTAACCCTTAGTTAACCTCAGCAACATAGTGATATATATATATATATATATATATATATATATATATATATATATACACACACACACACACACTGCCTCAAAGTCAAATCAAACAAAAATATCAAAATTAACCCCAGCATTGGAGAAGCAGAGACAGAACAGGTAGATCTCTGAGAATTTGTAGCCAGCCTCGCCTACACAAAAAGGTCCTGGTAAGACCAGATGGGGGTACATAGGTAGACCCTGTCTCAAATACAAAATAAAACCCTACCTACCTCAGGCAAGCACCAATCTAGGTGCTCAGTATACCAAGGTAAATAATCATAAAATAACACAAGGAACACCAGGAAAAGCTAACACAGGGATGAGATTTAAGACACTGAGGCACCGCAACAACTTCCCTGAAGACAGACAATCCACACACTGATGGTGGAAGGTCACTGGTTAATTAATAAAGAAACTGCTTGGCCTGTCCTACTACAACACACAATTCCGAAAACGTGTTGAAACCTGTTAGGTAGAAGACACAGAACCACCAACTATGGAACAAGTTACAAGATAGCTCGGGACTTAAGGGCAGGATGGAGGCTCTTGGCAGGGGCAAGAAGGTGCCATCCATCAATAGCTGAGTTTCTTTTTTGACAGGGTTTCACTACATAGCCCTGGCTGTCCTGGAACTCACTAGGTAGACCAGACCAACCTCAAACTCACAAATCCACTTGCTTCTGCCTCCCAACCAATTGCTGGGATTAAAGACACACCTGGCCCTGAACTTCCTTTTTTAAGGACAGTGGGAAGCTCAGGCTGGGGAAAGAAAAAAGAAAAAAGAAGAAGAAAAAAAAAAAAGGACACTTGTTTGAAGAGTTCTACAGCTATCTACATGAACTAATTTCCAAATAAAAGGAAAGACAAAGAAAAATTTAGGGATGATTTCAAAAGCAGGGAGGAGGCACTGTTGGACGCAAACCTCAGGAACTTATAGGGTTCCTGAGAGAGAAAAGCAAAGAGCACTGAGGTGCAAACTTAGGGACACCTAACAGCTACAGACTGTTTCCACATCTAGGATCCCTAGAGCCCAAACCTAGCCTCAGTGTTGACAAAGGCTCATGCCTGCCAATACCCAGAGGCTAATTCAGGCACCCTCATGACAAAACCCAGTCTAACCAGCGCCAATGAAGAATGTCACTGCATTAACTGAACAACAGATAAGACATCAAGTAGCCAACTGCCAGCAAAGGCCACTCTAGTTCCCTGAATCTCCCCCATCCTTCACCCCCGTGTTTTTCGAGACAGGGTTTCTCTGTAGCTCTGGAGCCTATCCTGGAACTAGCTCTTATAGACCAGTTTGGCCTTGAACTCAGACATCCGCCAGCCTCTGCCTCCTGAGTGCTGGGATTAAAGGTGTGCACCACCATTGCATGGTTAGTTCCCTGGATTTTTAACTGATCAGCAAAAAGGCACTCTGGCAATACCAGATGACAAGCACTTTGAAAGTGAAGGTGTCACTCATAGAACCTGAGCTGATATGAACAACACAGGTAGTTTATGCTCAACACTTGAAACACTTGAGGGAATTAAAGTGGCTAAGTATCAAAGAAAACCCATACAGAAAGGCAACAAAAAAACTTCAATTAAAACTTTTAGATATTTGTAAAGCTTAATAGGCATCTGAGGACTCTAAGGTTCCTCCAACACAGGTTAATGGGCATCTGAGGACGCTAAGGTTCCCCCAACACAGGTTAATGGGCATCTGAGGACTCTAAGGTTCCCCAACACAGGTTAATGGCCCAGATGGTATTGTGAGCTGCCAGCTCTCAGTCTCTGCAGTAATGAGATCCAGCACTCTCTTCTGGCATGTAGGCATACACGCAGACAGAACACTATATACATCATAAATAAATCTTTAAAAAATGTATATTAAAAAAAAAAGAAAAGCTGGCAAGAAACAAGCCAAGCTAAGGCCTCTGTGTGTGATTTATTTGGGAGCTGGGTGGTGAGCCCCTCAAAAGCCAAAAGAATAAGAGATTACACAATAGGGCTCCACTAAGACTCAAAAGAACCTGGGTTGGAAACCTACTCCAAATGATCCCACAAACAACGGGTCTCTGTGAGGACAGAGGTGACAGGGCTGAGGGTGGCCACAGGGTCACTCACCTCCATCCATGTGTTTCAGTGCCTTCTCCGCTTCATCTGGATTCTCAAACTCTACATATGCGTAGCCTTTGGATAGATGAGGATGCATCCTTTCTACAGGCATGTCAATCATCTTAATTTTCCCATAAGTAGAAAATATTTCCATGATATGATCCTACAGAGAGAAAGGTCACATCCTTGTTTACCTATCTATTATTACTTAACGGTCAAAGGGAATGCACTAAATGCTGAGTAAATCCCCACTAGTGTGAAAACATTCTGCCCATGACAAGATGTGTCACTGGGGTACAGGTCTTCTGGATATAAATAATAAATTAAGTCCAATAAAAAGAATTAAGCAGTGTTCCAATCAAGTCATGGATTCCATTCTAGGTGCACCTGCTGCCAGACACCAGCTTGTCCAGCCTTCATGGATCAGTGACTCATACCTTAGTCACATTCCTGGTGAGCCTCCCAATGTGCACTTTGGTGGGCTTAGGTGAAGGGCTCCGCCTTTTCCTCTCTTTCTCATCTCTTTTAGGTGGTTTGGATCTGAAAATACAAAACACCCAGAAATTCAGTTTCCACCAACCATAGTGAGTTTGAGGATAGAGTTCAGGGCAAGATCTCAGATTTGGTCCCCAACATGGAAAAAGGAAGAAAAATATCAACTGGGTGTGGTGGTATCTGCCCCAGCACCCAGGAGGTTATGGCAGGAGGAATACTAGAAGTTCAAAGCCAACCTACACTGCCTAGTGAAAGCCTGCCTCAGCAATGGTGTTAAGGTTTCTACTTAGCTTGAACAGCCAAGAATTCTTACCAATTCACTTATATTATTACCTATGGTGGTCTGAATGAGAATGGCCCCATAGGCGCATTTATTTGAATGCTTAGTCATTAGGGAATAGCACTATTTGAAAGGATTTGGAGGAATGGTCTTGTTGGAGTCCTGGAGGTGAGCTTAGAGGTTAAGACCCAAGCCAGGCTCAGTGTCTATCTCTTCTGCTGCCTTCATATCCAGATGTAGAACTGCCACCATATTCCCCACCACATGAGGATAATGGACTAAACCTCTGAAACTGTAAGCCAGATCCAATTAAACACTTTCCTTTATAAGAGCTGCCTTGGTCATGTGTCTTTTCACAGCAAAGGAACACCGACTATGACGTTATCCTTGATTTAGAAACCCTTCAAATTAAGACACCCCCCAACTCTTTTATTCTGTGTGGGCAAGTGCCAGGGCAACGTGTGGAGGTTAGAGAGTAACTTGTAGACCACTCTGAGAGCTGGGATTAAGGCATGCACCACCACTTTCCCATGACATACTTTAAATCAATCAATCATGGGCTGGAGAGATGGCTCAGCAGGTAAGAGCGCTGGCTGCTCTTCCAGAGGACTCGGGTTCAATTGTTCTATTCCCAGCACCCACACGGCAGCTCACAACTGTCTGTAACTTCTATTCCAGGGGATCCCACACCCTCACATAGACATGCAAGTGGGCAAAACACCATTGTGCATAAAAAACAAACTATTTAAAAAAATATGTACTTTTGTGCTATAGTGCATGCATATGTGGAAGTGAGATGGCAACTTGTGGGAGTGACCACACCCACCACCATGTGAGTCCTGGAGACTGAACTCAGATTGTCTTAAGCTTGGCAGCAAAACCCTTTACTGCTGAGGCACTTGTCAGTCCCTGATCTACTTTTCTTATGTATAGTCATGGCAATGAGCAGGCTAGCCACCGTGCACTCACTTGGAGCGGGAGCGCCGCCTGTTGTCATGTCTGCGCCGGGAAGGGCTGGGGGAGCCGGAGGAGCTGCTAGAGCTGGAGCTCCGGGATGTGCTGGAGCTCCCAGAGCGGCTAGACGCAGAGGAGGAGCTAGAGCCACTGCTTGAACCTGTGCTGGTGCTGGAGCCTGAGCTGGAAGTCGAGCTAGATCGAGACCTGAGGAAAAGGTGGGGGATCAGAGAGTCAACAATGAGCAAGAGTCACGTTTCTGTACAAAGACTGCACAGCAGGAAATGGACCTCCTAGTTCTTTAAGTCATCAGCAATGACACCTGACAGGTCCAGAAAGAAAAGACAGGCTGTTGTCACCTGTACAGAACCCTAAACTTTACCAATGGAGAAAAGGCAGGAGTCTAGCCAAGGTCAGATCACCACCTCAGCTTGCAACAGGGCTGTAGATACTCAGGCAGGCTTTCAACTACCAAAAACTGAGCTCGAGGGGCTGAAAAAACAGCTCAGCAACTAAAAACACTTCCAGAGGACCTAGGTTTGGTTTCCAGCATCCACATGGCAGCTCACAATTGCCTTGTGATAGTTTCAGAGGACCCAATGCCCTCTTCTGGCTTCTGTGGGAAGTAGGCACACACATGGTATGCATGCATACATGGAGGCAAAACTCATATACTTAAAAAAAAAAAAGGCTCTAGACTGAAGTCATCCAATCTCAATTCAGAATTAAAGAATGATTAATACTTGCGAGAGAAACAGTTCATGACATCTAAACATCACATTTCTTAGTATCATAGAAGAGTTCATATCCATATACAACATACATTACATATCAAGACCATATATGAGATGAAACTCAAAATCAGCATGCCATAACTTAGGGTCTTGTCAACAACCCTAGGTCTGGTTGCTTTTAAAGTAGTTAAGAAAAGGTACCCTTCCCTTGGCCTCAATTTAATTGGCAAGTCTTAGGCACTAATGTAATCCTGTCAAAACAAAGTAGAAAGCTCTTGTGTAACACGTTATACAGTACTACCCTCCCAGCCAAACTGCTGTTATTCTCAGTTCAGCTGGGCCTGCACACCAAAGGTCATCACAGCTGGGCTGGTCTCTTGGAAGGAAGAGACAGGGAGGTGAAGGGATCCTCAGGGAGTATTCAGCCAGCCCTTTCAACCAGCTGTAGGATGCAATTCTGCCCTAATTGCGCACGGCCTCGCAGATGCTTTAAGTAGGGGATTATGAGTGGTGGGAACTCCATCTACAAAACCACAGGGGAGTCATCACCCATACCTGATAGCAAACCCACACCCACGGCACTAGTAACCCTAACAAACTCAACAGTTCCCTGGAGTGAGTGTCAGTGGACATTGACACTGGTTTGTTGGTAGGAGCACAGGAAGGGCAGATGTCCTTTACATTTCCCCAAGGGAAGGAATTTAACACCCAAGGCTGATCTCTGACTTCCTAACACACAAACATGTCACCCTCCTAAAAAGAAAAGGTCGTCCTTGGTGGGCTTCACCGTGAAGGAAGACAGGGCTGCAGCAGTGGCCCCTCTGCCCCACCTGGTGCTGCTGCTTCCACTTGAAGCACTGCGTCTCTTCCGAGTCTTATCCCTGCCACGATCCTTCTCACTCGACTCTTTAGTGGCCCCTTTATCTTTAGAGCGATCCTTGGACTTCTCGTCAGAGCGGTCCTTGCGCTTGGTAGGAGAAGGAGCCCTGCATGGTGAGGAAGAATGTGAGGTTGCAAGCTCCCTTGATCAAGCCCTGGAATAGTACAACCCAGCAGTGGGGTCCAGAGGGAATACTAAGATCCCAGCTGATCACAGAGCAAAACCATCTGTGGGTTAGGACACTCACTGTAGAACTCAAAATTTCCCCTCTCTGAGGGTCCCTAAAACAGCAAGCACCCCCAAAATAGCACTAGAAAAATCTTACAGAAGGATTACCTAGTGCTGGACTTTTTATTATTTTCTTTGACTCCTAGCAAGCTCTTCTTTTTCACTCCTGATAAATCCATTCTCCCCTTCTGAGGTGTTCAAAGCAGCAATGTCGGCCTCACTTATCTGAACTCTCACTTCTAACTCGAGTCTGAGAAACGATCCCTAATCGATTGCAATTTACGCCAAAGAGCAGCCTAGTAACAAGATAAAAGGATTTAAATAGAGTAAACGAATTGACAAGGCAACAAATCTACTTTGCAACAAAAAGTTGAGCACACAAGAAAAGAGCAAGGGAACACAGCAAACAGCTAGTGTCCACACAGCCTGGACACTCAGAGGACAGCCCTTACTTCCTCATGGGCTTCCCCCTCCCGTACGAGGCACAAAGGAAACAGCCACCTTAGTTTTTTTTTTAAATAGGTAAAAATTTACAAAATTTATTACATGCCCAACACACAGGAGGAATATTAAGATTCCTCATTGTTTTCATTAAAGAAATGGGGTGATAATTGTACCTATCAACGTTATTTCAGAGCATGCACAACTCTAGAGTTCACTGCTAAGTTTGCTGGCTTTCAAAAAGTACTAGATACCACAATGGCTTTAGAGGAGAAAACCCCAATTGGCAGATCAACTGCCATGCTCAGATTTGTCTTGCTGTAATTTCCTTTGTGGATACACTGGAGTGATGACCAGGTCATTTTGAGGATGACAAACACCAAAACATTAAATATTCAACACAAATGGACAAAACATTACATCAGAACATAAAGTCAGGCTGTGGTGGCACACATATTTAATGTCAGCACTTGGGAGACAAAGAAGGTGAAGAGATCAAGGCCAGCATGCTCTACAGGGCTAGTTCTAGGACAGCCAGGAGGGCTACACAAAGATACCCTGTAAGATTGTCAGGTGGGTAAACATAAAGCAAATGTGGGAAAATGTGACCTGCTGGATCTAGGCAGCAGTTAGGCAGGCACAAATACTGAATTCTTTCTGCACCTTGAAACTTGGAATGGGGTGAGATCTTACAGGTTGTTTAAAGGTTTAGCAATATGCTAAATAACTATCAAAAACTGAATTTAGAACTGCTTCCTGTGCTCTCTTCTTAGGGAGCAAAATACAAGCAAAGGCCTCCTTTCTTCAACTGTAACCAAGAGAGAAAGAATAGACCATTGGGTTTTGATTTCAGAGACGGCACTTCTAAATGCTGCTGAGGAAATATTCTAACCCAAAAGAGAAGAGCCCTTGCCTCTGGACAGACGAATGGAACAGCTCCTTTCTAGGGCTATAAAACATGCTACAGACACCCCTCAGGGAAGACAGCAACCCATGGTCTGGAGTACACAAGCGTGCCTGCATTTGACTCTGTGCTTCCCTACTGTCGTCTGGGCCATGGCACTCATTCTTAACCATGTTCTTTACTGTGAGACAGGATCTGTCTATTACATAGCTCTAGCTGCCCTGGAACTATAGACCAGGCTTGCCTGGAACTCTTCCTGCTTCTGCCTCCCGAGTTCTGGAATTAAAGGCACGTGCCACTACACCTTGCTGGTACTCACTGTTAGTTTTATAAATTTTTTGTTTAGAGACAGGACTCTCTATTATGTAGCCTTAGCTGTCCTGGAACTGCCTATGTAGACCAGGTTGGCCTCGGCCTACTGAGTGCAGGGATTAAAGGCGTATTTTATAATCCAGCCAAGGCTGGCTTCAAATGTCCTATGCAGGAAAGTCTGATTGTTGATTCTCTTGCCTCCACCTGGGACTATGGGCTTTCTACATGGGGCTGGAGACCGAGACCAGGACCTCATGCGTGGTAGGCAAAAGCATCCCATCAGCTCAGCCATGACTAGAGCTTCACTTCTCCCGACCTCGGCTGCCTGTAAATCCCACAAGGCACCCAACTAAAACTTCAAGTTCAGCGATAAGTGACAGTCAAAGGGCTTTCTTCACGTCTGGAAACTACATCCACACCCGCTCTTACCTCATCACACCTGACTTCTGAATGCTTAATCAAGTCCATAACAGCTCACCTTAAGATTAATTTTGGGAGAGATCACACAGAGCAGGACTGCCCAGTAAGAATGTGAGCCATGAACACAACCTCGAGTTTCCTTGCAGCCACATCAAAACTAGCATAAAATTTTTCTTGTAGGGCTGGGCAATGGTGGTACACACCTTTAACCCCAGCACTTGGGAGGCAGAGGCAGGTGGATTTCTGTGGAGGCTACCCTGGTCTACAGTGAGAGTCCCTGCTTCAGAAACAAATAGTCTGGGGAATAGTGGCACATGCCTTTAAACCCGGCACTTGGGAGGCAGAGGCAGGAGGATCTCTTGAGGCCAGCTTGGTCTACAATGTTTGGACACACTGTTTCCAAAACAAAACAAACCACAAAAACAAAGGACAAACCAAAAAACCCCAGAGCCTGATCCACTCAACAAGGACTCTACTACTGACACTGACTGACAGTCCAAAGTTAATAGGTTTTTCTTTCTTGAGACAGGGTCTCATTATGCAGCCCTCAAATTCAAGAGACATGACACCCGAGTGCTGGGATTAAAGGTAGTGTGTGGGTCCCAAAATTAGTTTTTTAATAAGATAACATATAGCATAGCCAACATAAGAATACTAAATATGTGTGTTTCCCCATACTAAGTTATTTAATTCTGGTGTGTGCTTTAACATTTCGGTTCGGGTTGGTACCGGTGGCAAAGAACAGATTCCGCTTGGGCACTCCCAGCCCAACTATCACAAAGTACTTTTATGAAGCAAGCAGAACCTGGTATTTTTAAGCAGTCTACAAATTGTAACCATAGTGTGAGCAAACACTTTGCTGGCTGTGGTCGAGTGCTAGAAAGCAAAGGTGAGGTTCTCTGTTCTCCCAAGTGCAGGCACCAGCCCAGGACCTTGGTCACCTCCCCGTCCTCCGGAAAGGCGTGCGTCCGACAGCCAGAGAGAGGAGAAAACAATTAGTTACATCTAGAGCAGAGGCCGTTTCGGCAACCTTCAAAGCACTCTCGATATATAAAAGCACATTTGAGCCGCGGTGCCTACGAAGAAGCATAAGGTACAGAAAGGACGCCTTCTCCACGTCTCTACCATCAACCGTAACCTTTCAATATTCTCCCTTCCAGCTCGGTAACCGTGCTCAGTCCACCCTGGGGGCCGGACCCTCGAGGCCCGGAGCTGAAGACTGTACACAGGAGATCGATAAACACTCGTGAGAAGAGATCTAAGAGAAAGCCAACCTTGTAGGCCGGTTCACCATCGGCACCGTCCGCTCCGGCCACTATATCGACCTCGCCTCCCACCCTCTTTCTCCACTCACAACTCAGGCAGGGCCCGGCGTGGCGAGCCGAGGTCTCCAGCTAGACGAGAAAACAAGAGAAGAGGCGGCGCTCGCAGCTGCTGGGAGTCCCGCAAGCTAAGCCGGCCGCCGCCGAGCTAACGGTGCGGGATCGTCCTTCCGTCTGCGACCGCGGCGACCACTTCCGGGCCGCGGCCTCGACACCTCCCACTCCGCCCGACCTGAACCCCTCTTTCTCTTCGGGCTGTGCGCGTCGCCGGCAGGCCTCTACCACACCGCGGGGTTGCGGGACGCAACCGGCTCCACGATGCGCCCTACCAAGCCCGGCAGGCGGTCCCCGAAGTACGGATGCGGCCGGATTCCTCCCCAACTTACATCTTCCCGAGGCCGCCACCTCCTCCCGCTCTTCTCAGACCCGAGGTCGGCGCCGCTCTGTCGTCAGAGTTGAGAAGCGGGAAGACGGCGTCGTCGCGCAGCGATGACGTCAGGTGCCTCAGCCAATGCACGAGAGCGGTGGAGAATGAAAGGGCAGCGGCTGTTTGCAGGAGAGTGTCGCAGCGGTTTGCTTTTTCTTTCCTGCGGAGTGGATCTTTTATAGGATCCGGGACTCGGTTTGCGCGTCCTGGAGCGCGCGGTGATTGGCTGGCCGGGACCGCAGGGCTCCACCCTTTGGCGTCTAGCTGGTCTGGGCGGAAGAAGCTATTCTGGTTGCCTCTCTCATTGACTCTGAGTACCTGATCTACGCCGTCGGTAGGGCCCAAGGTCCTGCAGGGAGCGGTTCGCCGCACAGTCTTGGCGGGAGAGGGTCAAAGCAGAGCCGCGCTGTTCTGTAGGGACAGGCTGGTACAGATGGTGGGTTCGTGCAGTCAAAACTCTGGTAGTGTAGTGGTGATCGCGTAGACGCGGTCTCCGTGCTGGTGGGATTCGGTCGACTGGTGCGGCAGGAGACCAGGGAGGCCAAAAAGAAAGGTGTTGAAGACTTGCAACAGGGGAGGCGTCTTCGAGGTGACATTTCTGAAAGGGGGCAGAGGGAACAACAGGTGCAAAGAAAGGCGTTCAGGTTCGCTGGGAGAAGAAAAGGAACGCCAGTCTGGGTGAGGGTCACTGTCAGGACATAGAGGCCCCTGTCTGGGCACAAGACTATAGAGTAGCGCTCCCCGCCCCCGTGGTGTCCCCATCTCCCAACTCAGCCTGGCACATTCCTTGCTCCGTGATTATTTACGAAAGTAATGGATACGCACACAGTTCCTGCGGTTATCCAAACAGGTTTGAGGCGGCAGGGAAGAGAGGAACAGATCTAAGTTGAGGAGGAAGTAACAAAGGTGACTTAGATTTGGATTACATATTGCAGTGAAAGATAGAAAAGAGGCCAACGTGCATAAGAGACGGAGGGAGAAGATAGCAGAGTCCAAGGAGCTGGGCACAGGCTAGGAAAAGGAGCCTGTCTCTGCAGTCTTGGGTTGGGGTTGGCAGATCCAGTCGGTCTGGCCAGGTACCCCTGTTGCTCTTAAGATTTGTTGTGTGGGATATTTAACATAAGCTTATTTTCCTGTATTATTGTCGTATCTGCTGTAGTCAGGTATGAGTGGTAAGTGGATATAATAGCTGTTCTCTAAAGGAACAGAACTGATAGAATGAAAACAAATAAGTAAACAAACATGTTGACTTTCACGATTCAGTCTGGGTCACCCAACAGTGACCATCTGCATCCTGGAAAGGCTGAAGAAGTTGGGTTCTGGTGTAAGTGAAAGATGGGAGCAAAAAAGGTAGACTCTCTTGCCAGAGAGGAACAACAAAATCAAATCTTAGACCGCCTCATACCTGGGCAGTCCCTGGTTAGTGCTGCTCGCCTTTAGAGTGGATCTTCTCACTTTACTTGACAGTTGTAAAAATCCCTCACAAGCATGCCTGAGGGAGTGCCTCGTGGTTAATTCTAAATCCAGTCAGGTTGACAACCAAGATCAGCCATCTCCCAGGGGCTTCAGCCTCTTCTTGTAGGGAAGGGCCCTTGAGACTCCGAGATGGTGACAGTCAAGCAGGCAGCGGGTACAATTCTCTGAAGATTTAGCGGAGTCTGTTTAAAGAGACTTCTGGGGGCCTCAGACCCAGAGTTTTGAGTCCAGCGCAGCACTGAGGACCTTGAAGCAGGAGGCAGCCTAGGGACCCCACCATGGCTGGTAGGGTGAGGCCAGAACAAGTTGAGCTAACATAACACCCTCTCCCCTGCTTTTTTCCCCAAATGTTTGAAGTAATTTATTTGGCATTCGTGTAAGCTTCAACACATTTTATATTAAATCTAAAAGCATGATTTACTCAGATGCTTTGATAAAATTTGTTGCTAAATATTATGGATTTTTATAACCGAGTGTACTATCAGCTGTTGAGCTCTGAAAACTGAGCATTTACCAGACTTTACCATTTTGTATGCAGAAACATTTAGAATCGTAAGACTCTAGCCTGGTGGTAGTGGTGGTGGCAGCTGTGGCAAAGAAGGCTCACGCCTTTAATCCCGCGCTTGGGAGGCAGAGGCAGGCGGACCTCTGTGAGTTTGAAGCCAGCCTGGCCCACGAGCCTGAAGATGACAGCCGTGCACTGCCTTCTCCATAGTTCATGAATGGCTAACAGTAAACTGTGGTTTTAAACCAGTGGTCTGTAATTTTCTTTATGTGCACATGTGTGTATGTGTGTGTTTGGTTTTTTCGAGACAGGGATTCTCTGTGGCTTTGGAGCCTGTCCTGGAACTAACTCTTTTTTTTTTTTAATTTTTTAAAAATGATTGAAACCTTTTTTTAAAAAAATTATTTATTTATTTATTTATTTATTATGTATACAATATTGTCTGTGTGTATGTCTGCAAGCTAGAAGAGGGCACCAGACCTCATTATAGATGGTTGTGAGCCACCATGTGGTTGCTGGGAATTGAACTCAGGACCTTTGGAAGAGCAGGCAATACTCTTAACCACTGAGCCATCTCTCCAGCCCTGAAACTAACACTTGTAGACCAGGCTGGCCTCAAACTCACAAGGATCCACCCAGAGTGCTGGGAAGTATTGTGCCACCGCTGGCTCAATTTCTGATACTTGTAACCATGCTGCTTAGGATAGGGTCAGTTCCTCCAGATCTATCATTCTAGACAGGATCTTGCTATGTGTCCCTGTCTGTCATGACGTTCACTGTGTAGCCAAGGCTGGCTTCAAATTTTTGGACATCCTCTGCCTCTGCTTTCCAAAAGTGTGATTTCAGGTGTGTGTCTCCATACCTGGCAGGTAGGGCTTCCTCTACTCCCTTCTGTCTTAACCAACAGGTTCTACACGCAGTGACACAGTGTCTCAGTGGAGCCACTTTGTTGGGCACAGGACTAAATGAGGAAACATAGTAACTGTCCCACAGGACTTGCTCTAGGGCCGGTGGACACTGGGTCCCGCCATGGGGAGCAGAGGAAACAGCCTTGTCTCCTGGGTCCCTGCAAAGAGTTAGGCGGCCAGGTACAGCAGCCACCTGAAAACAGCTTGGGCCTTACTGGTCTGAAAGGGAATGAACGACAGGGACAGACGAGACTACTGGCTCAGAAGTCCACAGCTCGCCGGGCGATGGTGGCGCACACCTTTAATCCCAGCACTCGGGAGGCAGAGGCAGGCGGATCTCTGTGAGTTCGAGACCAGCCTGGTTTACAAGAGCTAGTTCCAGGACAGGCTCCAAAGCCACAGAGAAACCCTGTCTCAAAAAAAACCAAAAAAAAAAAAAAAAAAAAGAAGAAGAAGTCCACAGCTCCAGCCGGGCGGTGGTGGCGCACGCCTTTAATCCCAGCACTCAGGAGGCAGAGGCAGGCGGATCTCTGTGAGTTCGAGACCAGCCTGGTCTACAAGAGCCTGGCATTTGTTTTTTTTTTTTTTTCTTCGAGACAGGGTTTCTCTGTGGCTTTGGAGCCAGCACATCCATTCCTTCACTGGCACTGGAGCCCGCTTCTTCTGGACTCCAGCATATGCAGCAGACCAGTGAGACTCCCAGTCTTGTGGGACTGAGAAACTACTAGATTTCTGGACTTTCCATTCACAGCTAGGCATTGTTGGATTAGGTGGACTGCAGCTTGTCAGTCCAGTAAATTTAATACACACACACACACACACACACACATACACACGGAGGGAGGGAGGAAGGGAGGGAGGAGACTCTAGAGAACCCTGACTTGACTAATACCACCATGCCAGTTTTGAACACTTTAAAGGAATGAGCGCTGTGGAAACTATTTGAAGTTCCTATAAAGCCTCAGAGATGGTCAAAAACATTTTTGCTCAGTGTGGTAGCCCAGGCCTGTAACCCCAGTATTTGGGAGGCAGAAACAGGGAGATCTCTGAGTTTGAAGGCAGCCTAGTTTCCAGAGGGTTCCAGGCCACTTTGGGCTACACAGTGAGATCTTGTAGCAGGACTGGAGAGGTGGCGCAGTGGTTAGGAACACTTGTTCTGGAGCACGGTGTTTGGTTTCCAGTACCCACATGGTGGTTCACAGCCATCCATAACTCCAGTTCCAAGGGATACAATGTCCCCTTCTGACCTCTTCTGAGGGGTCATGGACACAATGAAGTGCATAGACATTCATTTCAGCAACAACAGCAAAACCAACCAAAATGTCTCAAAGTGATGAGAAAGCATGGTTAATCTCTGTGGTGGTTGGAGGTTGCAATAGGAATGCCCCCACCCCCCGGAAGATTCGTGTGTTTGAATGCTTGGCCCATAGGGAGTAGCACTATTAGGAGATGGCCTTGTTGAGATGAATGTGTCATTGCAGAGGTGGGTTTTAAGGTCATATATGCTCAAGCGACACCCAGTGTGGTACTGGTAGTCTCTTGTTGTCTATGGATCAAATGAAGAACTCAGCTCCTTACCCAGCACCATGTCCGCCTGCATGCTGCCATGTCTTGCTATGATGATAATGGACTCAACCTCTGAAACTGTAAGCCAGGCCCAATCAAACGTTTTCCTTTGTAAGATTTATTGTTGTTTAGCTGAGAGGTGGTTGTGCACATCTTTAATCCCAGCACTTGGGAGGCAGAGGCAGGTAGATCTCTGCGAGTTTGAGGTCAGTCTGGTCTACAGAGCAAGTTCTAGGACAGTTAAGGCTACATAGAGAAACCCTGTCCTGAAAAATCAAAAAAAAAAAAAAAAAAAAGAAAGAAAGAAAAAACTATTTGCCATCGTCATGGTGTTTCTTCATAGCAATAGAAACCCTAGTTAAGATAATCTCAATAATCTCAATTGTCAACTTGATGAGACTTAGGCTCTCCTGGGAGACGGACTTCTAGGCGTGTTTGTGGAGGATTATCTTGTTTTGTTTTTTGTTTGTTTTGTTTTTAGAGACAGGGTTTCTCTGTAACAGTTCTGGCTGGAAATTGCTTCGTAGACCAGGCTGGCTTTGAACTCACTAAGCTCCTCCTGCCTCTGCCACCCAAATTTTAGGATTAAAGGCATGTGCCACCACTGCCCGGCCTGGAGGATTATCCTAATTAGGTTATCTGAGGTGGGCAGGTCTACCCAGTGGGTGGCACCATAACCTAAGGTTGCATCCTGGCCTAATTTTTTTAAAATATTTATTTATTTATTATGTATACAATATTCTGTCTGTGTGTATGTCTTCAGGCCAGAAGAGGGCACCAGACTTCTTTACAGATGGTTGTGAGCCACCATGTGGTTGCCGGGAATTGAACTCAGGACCTTTGGAAGAGCAGGCAATGCTCTTAACCACTGAGCCATCTCTCCAGCCCCCTGGCCTAATTTTTAAAAAGAATACAGAGGTGAGCTAAGCACCTCTTGTTGCTCTCTATGTTTACTTCCTGACTGCAGGATCAACTCCCTCCAGCTCCTGCGCTATCACCTCCTTGATTTGTGAGCTGAAATGAACTGTTTCTCCTTACAGTAGCTGCCTTTGGAGTAGTTTACCACAGCCGTAAGAACAGTAACCAGGACAGAGAGTGACGAGGCCCTAGCTCCCGTGGCCTGTGTCACTCACACTGGGCATGTCCCCCATCTTTTCCTGGATAGTCATGTTTATTGTACACCCACGGGATGGTCATTCAGCACTACAGTGGTTCCTGACTGTCCTGTGGCCATGACTTCTAAAAAGCAGTTTTTCTAAAACTAATCAGTTTTAGCTGGGCGGTGGTGCACGCCTTTAATCTCAGCATTTAGGACGCAGAGGCAGGTGATCTCTACAAGGCCAGCCTGGTCTACAAGAGCTAGTAGTTCCAGGATAGGCTCTAAAGCTACAGAGAAACCCTGTCTCAAAAAAAAAAACTAATCAATTTTAGAAGGATGTAAAATACAGACGTGTTGAGTCAGTGTTTTAAAAAATGACAAAAAGCCGGTTGGTGGTGGCGCACGCCTTAATCCCAGCACTTGGGAGGCAGAGGCAGGCAGATCTCTGTGAGTTTGAAGCCAGCCTGGTCTACAAGAGCTAGTTCCAGGACAGGCTCCAAAGCTACAGAGAAGCTCTGTCTCGAAAACAACAACAAAAAAAGAAAAAAAAAAAGAAAAGAAAATGACAAGAAGCAATACTACATAAATAAAGGGACTCATGTTGAAGAAACTTCTGAAGTTTTTCTCTTTATGTTGGAACCAGAGGTGTCTTGCACCAGCCCCTGTTGTTTTCCTGGCTGTAGATGGGACCTACTTTTCATTTGCCTTTGGGCATTGTGATGGCTGACGATGATCAACTGGCTGGGATTAAGCATGGCTGTAGTAACCAGTGTTTGGGCATGCGCCCCACCTGCTGTTTACCATTCTTATCTAGCTCTGTTGCCCGCCCACTCCTTGGCAGACTGAGCTACAAGAAATATGGGTGGTGGCATTCCATGGGCTGAAAGGAAGCAGGGACAAGCAGCAGTGTTCCTGCCTGTGGATACATTATGGCTGATCATCACTCAAGCTCCCAGCAGCACGGCTTCCTCCTGTGCACGCTGAACCAGGAGCCAAACACACCCTTCCTGACGTTGCTTTCATCCAGTATTTTATCCCAGGGAAAGTGATTAATGCGTGCCGATCCCTTCACCCCACAGCAGTGGATTCTGCAAGCCTCCTCTGTTAGGAAAAGCCAATTCCTGCTCTTGTTCGAAACTGGATATGAGAGCCAATTTGAATATGGGATCATGGTGTAGTGATCCAGTCCTGTGACCCCTCCTTATATCATATTTATGACTCAGAGACTGATGATGTCCCCTTAGCCTTTATTTCCTTATAGAATCACAATGTTTAAGTATATCCTCAAGAGGTGACACCGCTCAGCCCTGTAGTGGTCCCTGACTGTCCTGAGGCTGGTAGCTTCCTGAAGGCACAGAGCTGGGAACAGAGGACTGTGCTTCAAGTCTGGCCACATCTCTTGTGCTACAGATGCTCTGTGGGATGACATCTGGCTCAGGACCAGCTCAGCCTGGTGCAGTATCCATACCTGAAGAGTCATCGAAACCCAAGGATGCCTCACAGCTGCACTGGGAGCCAAGGTCTCAGCACCTGTCATACCCAACATCTTCCCTTCATGAAGGTATCTGCAATGCTTCTGCTCATTCATGGCAGCCTGGAAGTCCTTGTAGCTGCTCAGACCTGCTGGCTTTCTTTTTCCTCCCTGGGGAGCTTACTGTCATTTGTAAACATGGACAGGTCCCTGGGGGCTCCCTGGACAGCACTGCAAAGATGTACAGGCCCCAGCTTCGCTGCAGCAGCACCTGGAAGCCCTGCCTATCTGCGTGTGCTGTGGAAGGGGCTCTGCATCTGGGGCTGCGGTTCCAGAGTCTGCCCTCAGGGGTGGAAATCTGCATGCTGATTCCTGCCTGCAGGTCCTTACAGACACACTTGCTCCATTTTGTGCATATCACCTTGATTGTTTTTCATGTCCATCATAGAAAAAAGTGATTAAAATGAAAGAAAAGGGAAACTAGGAGGGAGAGGGTGCACGGCTGGGCACCGACTCGTCCTTCCAAGCCCGGTGCTCTGAAGGCAGCAGGGAGCTCCTCATTGCCCGTCCTCAGTGGTGGGAGGCTGCAGGTGGGCAAAGCTCAGAAAGACCTGCTCCAGCGAGATCTGGCTCACAGAGTAATCGTCCACACCATACTTC
The DNA here is from genome assembly GCF_000317375.1 of Microtus ochrogaster. NCBI lineage: Eukaryota > Metazoa > Chordata > Mammalia > Rodentia > Cricetidae > Microtus > Microtus ochrogaster. Next base: position 3,639,657 of record NC_022014.1, read on the forward strand.
TCCTTGGCTTTCTCCAGGATACCAAATACCTTTTGAAACAGAAAAGCTACATGTAAGAGAGCCCGGAACCCAGAAAGTGAGTCCTCTGATGATGGGAGGTTGGACCGTACCCTACCATCCCCCAGTGTTGTCCTAGAGCCCCCGAAGTCACACGGAAGACGCTGGTTATGCAGGAGTAGCAAGGTGGAAGCCAAGGCTTGGCTTTGATCTCAGAGTTTGACCTTGAGCAAAATGTGTCCCGTCTCAGGGGCCAGTCTCCTTTCATGCAAACATTCTCTTTTTCTACCTCAAATATTTTACATATAAAAACTCAAACCCAATAGATATAAAGGTGAGTGGGAGATGAAAACTAGACCCTGACTTTACCTGGAAAAGATCCTGGAATTGCCACAGAACAGGGAGTCCTGGAAGGTCCTTTTTAGTCCCATACCCCTATGGGATTCTGGGACCTGCACTCACCTTGGCCCAGCTGAGGTCACAGCCAGGCAGATGGTAATGAACCATGTCTTGGTGCTCATCTTCTAGGATGCTGCCTGCACAGAAGAGACCATGTGGGTCAGGCTGGAGAGGATGGCCTGGGGTCCTTGTCAAGGGGTCAGGCAGGGGCCTAGGCTCCATCCAGCACCAACCATCACACACCTGGGAAGGTCAGGTCCACGAATGCCTTGAACTCCTCCAGGACTTCGTGCTTCCCCTCACTCCGCACCTTGGCCTGCAGGGAGTAGCCGCTGCCAAATTTGCTCTTGAGGTGCTGTGGGCTGCCCAGGCACTTGAACTGGCCCTGAACCATGATGGCCAGCCGGGTACATAAGGCTTCACACTCCTCCATACTGGGGAAAGGGAGAGAGCCTAAGACAGCGCTGGAGGAGGCCGATGCCCACCCTGGATGTCAAAGGCTTGTGCAGACAGGAGGGCATCTGTGCCCAGATCAGACCATTCCCGATTCCCCTCGCTGAGTGTACCCACATGCAGAGCCTGGGAAATGTCCTGGCAGAGCCTGCGCTGGCTGCTGCCGTATCTTCTGTTCACCTGGGCCCACCCCAGCCACCTGTTCTGGCTCTGCTCCTGACCCACAGATGCAACTCTACCTGTGGGAGGTGATGACAATGGCCTTGCCAGACTCACGGGCCCGGGCTACAGTGTCCCAGAGTAGGCGCCGGGCCACAGGGTCCATGCCGGTGGAAGGCTCATCCAGGAAGATGACTGCAGGCTCTCCAATGAGGGCGATGCCGGTGCTCAGTTTGCGCTTGTTGCCACCACTGGAGATGGATGGGTGACAGGTGGGTGGCAAGATAATAATACACATGAATTGCCAAGGCCACACCCAGTGACTAGAGCATCCCAGGCGACAGGGAGGAGGTGAGTAGTTAGTTACTCTGGAGCCACTGACTTGAGCTCTATGATAAGGAGACCCTAAGCTACTTTGCAAAGAGCCAGGGCTGATTTCATAAGATAGAGGCTAAATATAGGTCGTACCTGTAGGTCTTGACTAGTTTGTTGGCATGTGGCTCCAGGAGCAGACCCCGCAGAGTGTTCTCCACACAGGCACTGATGAGGCGCTCTGGGATGCCTCGGAGCCGCGCATACATGACCAGCATCTCCTTGCCAGTCATGTGATCTAGCAGTGCATCAAACTGCGGACAGTAGCCCATTCGCTGCCGTACCTAGATGAGGATGTGGGAAGAAATGGGTCTGAGATGCCATCTCTTCTCAGAGGACCATAGTGACCCTGGCCATGGTGCCTGCTTCTATACCTGCCCTCCATCTACACTCCAGTGAGTCTGCCCGGGGTTGTCTAAAGAGAGTAATTAGGCCCTGACCACAGTGGAAGCTCTCTGAGCAGCACCCAAGTGGGGGCACAGGAAGGACTTGGCTATCTTAGGGAGGCTCCCAAAGGAAACAGACAGGCCAGCAAGTGGTCTAGCTGGGAGCCTGATTCACGACAGACAACTATGCAGGCAGTTAGCATAAGAATGGTTTCATTAGTTGGGCGTGATGGTGCATGCCTTTAATCTCAGCACTCAGAACCAGAGGCTGGTGGACCTCTGTGAGTTTGAGGCCAGGCTGGTCTACACAATGAGGTCCAGAACAGCCAGAGCTGTTACATAGAGAATCCCTGTCTCGAAAAACCAAAGTAAAGAAATAAACAAATAATTACGTATTTAAAAACTAAAAATAAACAACAAAAACAAAATATAAGAAAAAGGATGGTGGCCTGGAGGGATGGCTCAGCCGTTAAAGGCTAGGCTCACAACCAAAAATATAAGAGTTTGGTTCCCAGCACCCACGGCTGTCCCTCCAGGTATAAAAAAAAAAAAGAAAAGAAAAGAAAAGAAAAAAAAAAGGATGGTTTCATTCTCATACATGTGGTGACATATAAAACCTTTTGGTGAACTGTGCTCACACTCTCCCTCACCCCTCAGGTAGTAACAAACTCTGATGGTCCAGGGCCTTTCTTCTAATAAGAGGTGAGCACTGGTAATGCTCTTAGAGTATGCATCTGTCCTCAGCGGTGGCTCAGCAAAGTCAGGATGCAGTGGGTCTCCCGGCTCTGGTGTGAGTGTGAGGTGGCTGGGGCGGCTCTGCCTAGGTTCTGAAGATTCCAGAGAGTCTCCTTCTTGGAGATCTAGAGTCTGTTTTAATTGATTTGGAACAATTCTTAGCTTTTGGCTTAGCTCCCCCACACTACTTTCCTTCTGGACCTCAGGTTAAATGTGTTCAGCACCTGTCACCCTTCCCTTGATTTTCAGATCAGGTGGGGATCACTGCAAGCACTATTACTTGTGCATACATTTCTAATCCTTTTAAAATATTTGTAGCTGGGCCATGGTGGCGCACGCCTTTAATCCCAGCACTCCGGAGGCAGAAGCAAGTGAATCTCTGTGAATTTGGGGCCAGCCTGGTCTACAGAGTGAGTTCCAGGAGAGCTAGGGCTATTACACAGAGGAGAAATCCTGTCTTGAAAGACTAATAATAATAATAATAATAATTTTTGAGATTGTCTCTCTAGTTGCTCTGACTGTATTGAAATTCACTTGCTAGACCAGGCTGCTCTCAAACTCACAGAGATCTACATTCCTCTGCTTCCTGAGTGATGGAATTAAAAGGTGTGTACTACCATGTCCAGTCATTTCTAATCCATAAACATACTAAGTTATTTTTATAATCTTGACCAGACAACTGAAAAATCTTAAATCTGCGTTTGGAGGCTAAAAGAGATAGCCCAGTGGTCAAGAGCACTTGTTGCTCTTCTAGAGGACCAGGTTTGGTTCCTAGTACCCATGTGGTGGTTTGTAATTATCTGTAACTTCAATTTCAGAGTGTCCAACATCCTCTCCTGACCTCCATGGGTCAGGAATGCATAGCATACATACATACAGGCAAATACTCATACATATAAATCTAGAAAAAGAAGAAATCTGAGTTTGTTCATTCCTTGAGTGATGCGCCTGCAAATTCCTGTCACACCTGGTTGCTTGCTCTGCTCACAAACCTGCACACAGTACCCACACCTCACTGCTCTGCTCACACACCTGCACACAGTA
>NC_022014.1:3645668-3696332 GCF_000317375.1 Microtus ochrogaster
CCACACCTCACTGCTCTGCTCACACACCTGCACAGTATCCATACCTCATTGCTCTGCTCACACACCTGCACACATTATTCCTATCTCATTGCTCTGCTGACACACCTGCACAGTATCCATATTGCATTGCTGTGCTGACACACCTGGACACCGTATTCCTATCTCAGAAGCCTGGGGTGGCCCGTCCTCCAGTCCAGCACCCCCTGCTACCCGCTCAGAAAGAGGAGTCCACTGCCAGGCCTAGTCATCCCTCTTCCCCTTTTCAGCTCTGCTTGGCACACAGGGGCTTTCTATACTGTCCCTAAGCATTAGGGGACATGTGGGCTGTACTTCGTCCATTCCCACTGTGGTTTCAGCCTAATGTATGGTAACCTGAATGGGCCCTGGGCCTTCTCATTCCTCCTTTTTTCTCTCTAGGCCTTCAAACCATATTTTAAGTCCCAGACACAGAACATTGTTGGGTCGACACAAACAGCTAAGTTATGTTTCCTTGACCAGCATTTCTTTCCTTTCTACCACCTGTTTAAGCCTGATCCTGTCACGGCCTTGCTCTGATGTCCACAAAGATTGCTATGCCCACAGTGAGCCAGAGACAAGTCTACCTGGCCTCTCGGGTGGCCCTTGACTGCTCAGACCAGTAGGGCCTCCCTGCTGCACCTACCTTGCCGATATCAGAACTGATGCTGTAGCCTCCAACAAAGGCATCCCCTGAGGTGATGGTCTCCTCCCCAGTCAGCATTTTGAATGTTGTGGTTTTCCCAGCTCCATTGAAACCCAACAGGCCAAAGCATTCCCCTTTCTGGACGGCAAGGGAGATCCTGTCCACAGCAAGGAGTGGTGCTCGCTGGTCATACACCTGTAAGATGCCGACGAGAAAGCCCAGGTGAGGAGGCTGAAGATAATGCAGGACCTCTGGCCTCTAGGCCCCACTAGCTAGGGCCAGTGGGGTGGAAGGCGGAGCTTCTGTTACCTTGGAGAGTTCATTGATGATGAGCGGTGTGTCAAGCATGGAGTCCAAGCTGGGGACCAGGACTCGGCTCCTCTCGTCAGCTACGTCTTGGTCCTCAGGAAGCACTGATGTCCGGTTCTGCAATTCTGCCTGATTATTTAAGATGAAGAAGACTACACATGTGAATCCCAGTCCCATAGAAGGAAGGATGGGCGCTAGCGTCGACATGGGAAATGATGGGACTTCTCACCCCTACCCCTCACGTATACACTCTCTCGTAAGAGGCAGGGTTCTTAGCGGCTGAACTCAGTATCTGGGCATCAGGTCTAACACAAGAATCGCGTGGAACTCAAGAAGAAAACCATAATCAGGGATGTGAAGGAGGGGTTTTTTTCATTTATTTTTATTATGTGTATGGTTGTGTGTGTGTGTTTGTATGTGTATGTGTTTGCGCGTGCATACATCACATACATGCCTAGTGTCTGTGGAGGCCAGAAGAAGGCACAAAATCCTGTTTTTAAAACAATTTTTATTTATTTTTTAAACACTTTTTAAGAGTGTATTTTATATGTATGGGTTTTGTTTAGCTTGCACGTATATCCATGTGCCACATGAGTGCAGTGCTTGTGAAGGCCAGAAGAGGGTGATGGATCCCTTGGAAAGGATGTTACATTCAGTTGGGAGCCACCATAATTGAAGCTGGTTCCTCTGGAAGAGCAGCAAGTATTCATTACCTTTGAGTCACCTTCCAACCCTCTTTTCTTTTTTAAAATTAAAATTCTAATTGTGTGTGTGTGTGTGTGTGTGTGTGCGCACATACGTGAGTGAAAAGCCCACAGAGGTCTGAGGTATCAGATATCCCTGGAGCTAGAGTTATGGGTAGCTGGTTGTTAGACATCTAACAGAAACTGAACTTTGTTGAGATGTATGTGTTCTTAACTGCTGTTTTTCCAGCCCAAAGGACTTGGTTCTGTCTTCCAGCATGAGTTCCAGGGTTCTAATTCAGGCTGACGGGCTTATCCAGCAAGCACTTCTACCCTCTGAAACTCTTGCGAGCTCATGTGTGCTGCTGTGTTGTTCAGGGTAGCCTCAACTACTGAGCGCATGACATCTGCCTGTTGTGGAGCCGAGACTACAGGTCCGCAGCACTGCCTGTGTCGGGGAAGACTATCACACGCGTGGGCGGGAACTCTGCACCACTGCCCGTGTCGGAGAAGACTATCACACGCGTGGGCGGGAACTCTGCACCACTGCCCGTGTCGGGAAGACTATCACATACGCGGGAACTCATTCAGGAGCTGTAATGTTTCTGAGAAGTCAGTTCAACTCGGACTGATCTGGATATCCAATGTGATCCTGACAGACTTTGTTCTTGTTTGTGAGGGAGGAAATAAAACCACCGAGTATATCTGAAAGACCGAATGTGTGGGGCCAGTAAGATGGCTCTGTGAGTAAAGGCATCTGCTGTAAAGACTGACAACCAAGTTCTATCCTGGGAGTCACATGGCAGAAGGACAGAATCAATTCCCACAAGTTGTTTTCTGACCTCCACATTAATTACTTAATTAAAAATGAATATATGGCCAGACAGTGGTGGCAAAAGCCTTTAATCCCAGCACTCGGGAGGCAGAGGCAGTTGGATCTCTGAGTTCAAAACCAGCTTAGTCTACAGAGTGAGTCCTAGGACAGCCAGGTCTACACAGAGAAACCCTGACTTGGAAAATGTGTGTGTGTGGTATGTGTTAACAAGTGAGCAGACTCCTGTCCAGCTGGGCACCTCAGGAGGCTGAGGTACTGTCTCTCAGGCTTTATGGCAGAGAAAATAATGAGTGCTGAGAGCCCTCCCGTGCTGTGACAGTGTACTCGGATCTGGCCATGCTAGGGAGCCATCGCTATGTGCTGGCCGTGAGGCGGTGTGACAAATGGGAGGACACCCAAGGTGCATGAGCTTCAGAGCTGTGCTCAGAGGGAGGTAGTCCTTCACTGTCTCGGGCCCATGGCAGATGTGGGGAGCACCTACCAGCATTCCCAGGCTTCCAGGAGCCACTCACCAGAGTCCATCTCCTCTGGAAGGCACAGATGAAGGTCCTCAGTCTCCACAGCAGGTTGGTCTCAATGAGGAAGAGCAGGGTGAGGTAGATGCACCCTGAGGCAGCCATGGAGGTCACAAACTTGCCAACCCCTGGGGTGCTCCAGGCATAGAAGTTCTCCTGGTACTGGATGTCTGTACAGGGCAAGGAGCAAGGCTGGGCCATCTGCCATATAGTCTATCCCTTCCCAGACCCCAGCCCTGCCCTTAGCTCCCTAGGCCACACAAATGCCCAGACCCTCCACCAAGGCTCCAATTCTTGAGGTCATGCCTTGTGTCTGTCCAATGTCAAACAAGAGCCTAGGTACTTTCCAGCTCTGGAAGAATCCTGCCATGTGAGGTGTCCCTTGTATACCTGTGATCAGGGACCAACCACGAATTACAGCCTTGTCTGCTACTCACACTACTTTGAGTTGAGACTGGGGAGAGATGTGAAGGTGCCCTAATCACACCCCTCTCCAGGCTTATTCAAGTTTAGAGAAGGGACTCACAGGCCCTGTCTTAGGGGAGGGACTGCAGTTTTGTCTGAGGGTGTGCACGGCTCTACAGAGGGACTGCTATGCTCCTTGCTGATGAACAAAGGAAACCATTCCAAGTGTAAAAAGCCCCCATCCCCAATCACATCAAACTCTCGATCTGTGAATGTGACTTTGTTAAGTAATGACACATTGAAGATGCTCCTAGTTAAAGACCTAAGGGGAGATACTGGATTTGAAGTTGGCCCCAGATCCAGTGACACGTCCTTGTAAGAGAAAGGCAGGAAATGTGAGACCCAGAGCCACAGAGGAGGAGGCTGCGCATAGACAGAGGCAGGATGGATCCTCCACTGAGCCTCTGGAGGGGGCATGGCATTGCCCACACTTTAACTACGGATATCACATGTCTGTTGATTATCCCACAGGTTGTGTGTGGTATTCTGTTCTAGAAGCTGCAGGGCACGAGGACATACAGGAAAATCAGATGTCCAGACGCAGGCCCAGAATATGGAGGCAGAAGTAAGGGCAGGTGATGACTCAGACTATAAGCCCTGTTATGGAGCTGGCATGCAATCTCTAGTGTGAGGTATTAAAAAGGGGGAAATCTGGGGCCGGAGAGACGGCATGGCAGTTAAGAGCACCGGCTTCTCTTTCTGAGGAGGATTCAATTCCAGGTTTAATTCCTGGTACTGACGGGGTGGCTCACAACCAACTTTTCTGGCCTCTGGGTACCAAGCATGAAAGTGGTACACAAGCAACACACCCATACATATAATTTTTATTAAAGGTGGAAATTTAATCCACCCGTGGCGTTCGAAGGTGGGGCCTCTGAAAGGTGACTAGCATTAAATACACTCTACAGGGCAAAGCTGCATAACTGAACCCTGATGGCTTTCTAAGAGGCCAGAGGACACACAAGCGTCAACTCATCTTGGGTCACATGAAGCCTTGTGCATCTTTGGGATTCTGTGAGCAAGATGACCACTGCCAGAAGTGGGCCTTTATCCTTGCAGGACAGTAACAACCTCTTCAATCTATAACTTGCTCAGCCTCTGATACTGTTATAGGGAGCAGAAAAAGGGCTGGTGTAAGCCCCTTCACTGGGTAAGGCCTGGAGAAGCTCTGGCAGCCAAGGGTGGGAGCGGAAGCAGGGTCCACCTGGACACTCACTGTACTTCTTGCAGTAGCGGGCAGCGAACCATGAGGACGTGCAGTACCGCTGAGTCTCATAGTTCTCATAGAAGCTGCTGACCGCCATGCCTAGGCAGTGGTTTGGCAGCACCAAGAACACATGATCCAAGGTTCTGGAAAGTTCTTCTAATTTTACAGCTGTGAAGAGGTACAGACAAGTTAGTGGTGGCAGACACGACACATCTGCCTGAGGACAGATCCAGGGAAGGAAGGTCAGGTCTCAGGTATCCCTGTATCAGGCATTGGCTGATCGGATTTAGCCCAGAAAGTGGTTCCTCCTTGTGTGGCCCCTGGGAGAATGTTCCAGACACCCTCCCACTATTGTGACTGGCAAACAGGGTCTCTTGTACAAAATGGTTAAGTGGGCGGCCAGTGGTCTAGGGTGGTGCCCAGTCTCCCACCTGGGATGCGCATGACAGTGACTATGATGAAGGGGGCAATGCCGGACAGGATGTTGAATATGGTCAGCCTGGTATAAGCCGTGGACGCAGCCGAGAAGAAGAAGCTCATGAGGTACATGAGGGGGATGATGGCCCAGCCGTACAGCAGCAGCAGCAGCAGCAAGTCCGCCAGGTGGCCGTCCCTCGTGAAGGCTTGCACATCGAAGGCTCGGAACACCACCTGCGGCGGTACAGATGAGGGCGGTCAGTGCACAGGCCAGCGGGAACCAGCGCCAGGGAAAGGGAACCCTGGGAGCAAAGTTTCCTGGTTACCGGAGCTAGAACCAGGACAGCTAGCCCAGTCCCTGCCCATCAAAGGGCAGGGAAGAAACTTGGAGTTTCCAACTGTCCTCTTGATCAGAATTCAGCTGCTACACGGGCTTCTCTGCTGGTCCTGGTTTTGCAAGGGGACCTCAGGCGTGTTCCCTGGGTGTGCAGGGCAGGGACTGGCACACCCAGCACTCACCAGAAGTAGCAGACTGGGAATGAGGAAGGAGATGAGGTCCCACAGCAGAGCGGAAAGCCAGAAAGTAGCCACACGGACACCGCTCACAAACTGAATGTGCTTGGCCTGGACAGCCCTCTCACTGACTGCCAGGACAGAAAACGTGCTGGCCAGAAATGCCATGGCGATGAGCAAATTGAGGGCGATGTCAAATCCCTTCCGGCCCCTGGGGAGGGCAGAGCACAGTGCGTCTGGGTAGTGGGAAAGATTGAGCCCTTGGTCATTACCATCCAAACCCATGGACAGTAGCCACACCACTCAAGGGGGATAAGGAAGAACCCACTCCCTGAGGACGGCTCCTCCTGGGGTCCCAAATGAACAAGGACAGAGTTCTCCCCTAGGCTTCTCTGTGAGTTTCTAAACCACTGTCTCTGCACTCAGGGACACTGCCCTTCTGTTTGTCACTGTGATTGCTGGGAGCTCCTGCCCTGCTCTCTGATCACCTCTAGCTAGACCTCGTTGCTAAGTTCCTGGGTCCCTATGGTAAACAAATCCCCCTTCCTGTTACATTCTGTGTCCTATAGCGAGTCAACAGCAACACCTTCTAGAAATGGGCTCTGAAAGCTTTACTTCAGGGTTTAAAAATCTTCAGATCATCTCAATAAATGGTATTGGGATAAAGAGTAGGATTAAGCTGGGTGTGGTGGCGCACACTTTAATACCAGCACTGTGGAGGCAGGAGCAGTGGATCTCTGTGAGTTTGAGACCAGTGTGGTTTACATAAGGAGCTTCAAGACAGCAGAACTACACAGTGACAACCTGTCTCAAAAGAACACAAACCAGCCAGGCATGGTGGACTAGCCTTTAATCCCAGCATTTGGGAGGCAGAGGCAGGTGGGTCTCTATGAATTCAAGGTCAGCCTGGTCTACAGAGTGAGTTCCAGGACAGGGTCAATACATAGCGAAACCCAATCTTTGAAAAGCAAAACAACTCCCCCAACCCAAAAAGTGTCTGGCAAGGAAAAGCAAGGGAAGGCAGGGGAAGGAGGAGCGGTAAGACCTGAACACGGACAAACCCTAGAAACACCATGCTGATAGGTCATGTGCTATATACAATTCTATTTCTAAGAAATAACCACAACAGGAAGCCCTACAGAAACAGGAGGTGAGCAGTTTTAAGGACTGAAAGTTAGGAGGATGTGCTGTGGAACGATGCTCTTGTATTTTGTAAAGATTTGTCACTCGTATTGGTTTAATAAGATGCTGATTGGCCAGTAGCCAGGCAGGAAGTATAAGTGGGGCAACCAGACTAGGAGAATCCTGGGAAGAGGAAAGGCAGAGATGCAGTCACAAGCCAGATATAGAGGAAGATGAGAATGTCTCACTGAGAAAAGATACTAAACCAATTGGCTAAACATAAATGAGAATTATGGATTATTTAGGTTGTAAGAGCTAATTAATAACAAGCCTGAGCAACAGGCCAAATAGTTTATAATAAATACTAGCCTCTGTGTGATTCTTTGGGACTGAACGGCTAGAGGACTGGGCAGGACAGAAACTTCCGTATAGAATGATGAGTGACTGTTGGAGAGTTCAGGACTGTTTTGGGGACAATTTAACAAAATGACACTGAGGTGAAGGGGCCACCTCTGGCTACACAAACAAGTGGCTGACTGCATATTGCATGCTGTGGGTGACATGTTCATGAACAACTGGTATCTTCTAAAATTCTGTGCCCCTTAGCCTGTTCTTTGGGCCTTCCAGTCTGTAGTCTAATGGGTGCAATTGCCTTTCTAGAGCTCTAAGCACAGTCCCTGCTCTACTACCAAGGACCCTGCCAGGAAGAGAAGGCAAAGATGCCCACTGGATCCTCCGACCACAGACCCTGTGGGACGGGTGTTTGGAATCTGATTTGCTGAGCAGCTGAAGTGACCTTGGCCAAGAGGCAGCAGCATCTAAGGTAAATACATCATCATTCTGTGATATACAAAGCCTTATTACTGACACTGTCCCAATGGTGGTCCTGGTGTGGGACACCTGAGTGGGTGTGAAAGCTGTACACGTACTCATTGAACTGGTCCTTGGCAACTTGCAGGGTGCTCCGAGGCTGGGGATAGTTGGAGATCTCAATGGAGGCCCGAGGGCCACACAGCAGCTTGAACAGAAGATTGTCCACGATGGCCAGGGCAGTGGCTGGGGAGTGGTATGCCTGGTTGTTGAACAAGGCAGTGACCACTGTCTGCTCTCCTACATCTTTGAAGGATGTTGCTACCAGACACCGCTCATTAAAGCCGCCCCCTTCCACTGAGGCCCTGAAAACCAGGAACTCCTCCAGGTCACCTGTGGAATAATGCAGTGTCAGGTACCAGGTGGGACAAATAGGAGCACCATCATCATCCCAGTGACTCTGATGATGATATGATCACCCATTTACCAAGAAGAAACTGTCATTTTGTCATCAATTAGTCCACAGAACCTCAGGGTTGCTCGTCACAATGTGGGAGGGAGCAATAAAAGGAAAAAACCTGCCAAGACACTTCATTTAACCAGAACATGGCAGTTCTAAGCCTGGGGCAATCCTGAGCTATAGCTACCAGAGACTCAAGGCAGTTTTAAATTCCAAGGTGCTGGGGGCTGGAGAGATGGCTCAGTGGTTAAGAGCATTGCCTGCTCTTCCAAAGGTCCTGAGTTCAATTCCCAGCAACCACATGGTGGCTCACAACCATCTGTAATGGGGTCTGGTGCCCTCTTCTGGCTAGCTGTATACATAATAAATAAATAAATATGTAAATATTAAAAAAAATTCCAAGGTGCTGAATGAAAGTACCACATCTCATGATGGCGCACTATCAGCAGCCTAGACTACACACAAAGATGAGTTATATAGAGATCACTGGACTTCTGCATTTTGTTTTGCTGCATGAATATCTGGGTGTGGGTGTTAGGTCCCCTGGAACTGGAGTTAAGACAGGTGTGAGCTGCCATGTGGGTGCTGGGAATTGAACCCATGTCCTTTGGAAGAGCAGCCAGTACTCTTAACTGCTGAGCCATTTCACCAGCCCCTGCATTTTATTTATAAAAGGTTCCGAAGACTGGGTGTGTCCAAGTCCTAACTGTGCCTGTGCCTCTGGTATCCCAGGATACTTCCCCTGATTTAGGAGCATGAGCTCTAGCCTATGGGACATCTGGTGATGCTCAAAGGCAAGTTTGACTGTTGTGATAGAGGTGGGCCATTCCAGGGAAGCTGCTAACTGTCATGAAGGCAAAGGACAGTGAAGGACGACCCACCGTAGAGACAGCACCGACGCTGTCAGCACCACTGGACCCCATGCCCCGGCTACTCCTTACCCAGCACTTCACGGTGCTCCTGGCCCTCAGCCTGCAGCATGTCTTTTAGATGCTCAGACAACTGCTGGTGCAGCTGAGAGCTGCTGGAGGCTGAGAAGGGCACAACTGTTCTGCCATACTCGTTCAGGCCCAGCTTCAGGAGAGGGTCATCAAGGATCTCTGAGGTGTAGTTGATAGCCAGGAGGGCCAGGGTGATGCAGGTCAGGGGGACCAGGACCTGAGCCGCTACCATCTTCCATTCCCGCCAGCTGTATGCAGCCTTCTTCAGGAACATGGCCCAGAACTGCTGGCAGTGGAGGGCAAGCTGCGGCGGAAGGGAGGCAGATGACATGGCTGTACATGGGGGCTGGCCGCAGGCCAAGTGTTGACCCAAGTAGCACCACTCTGTGGAACTCTGGGTGACACTGTCCCAGGTAGCTACACCAAGAACAATTTGTGGTGATGTGGGACCATGGGTGGAGCTCCAAAACTGAGAGGGCACATGGGTTTGTAAGGTCTCACTGTAGCCACAGAAGCTTGGCAGATACTCTTCTCAGAGTACTGAGGGTCTGGCTGGGGTTCCCTGCCTTTCACCACAGAGAGGACTTTGGTCTAGTTTATACACAGCAGACAGACAACTCCCCTCACTGCCTCCCTGGACTCCCCTGCGCTACATCTTTCCTTCTTGACCTCCTAAGTGCAGGTCTCAGGACCTAGGGATCAAGCTCCCAGGCCCAGGCTTTGCACATGCTGGGCTATTTGAATTTGCATTAGACTATTCTGGTTTTTGTTATTGTTGTTTTGAGACAGGGTTTCTCTGTGTAACAGTCCTAGTTGCTAGCTGTCCTGAAATTAGCTCTTGTAGACTAAGCTGGCCTTGAACTCACAGAGATCCGCTTGCCTCTGCCTCCCAAGTGCTGGGATTAAAGGTGAGCGCCACCATCACCAGGCTTGGATTAGGCTATTCTGACTCTAAAACGGGTGCAGAGTCCTCCCTGCTGCTCTCTGACCTCATTAGATGACTATCAAGGCAGGTAGCACAAAGCCTGGCAAAGGCAGGCTTCCCCAACAGGGCAATTTCAATGTTAAAAGCAAACACAGTTTTCTGTGAGTTCCCAAGCTAGAACATCAAGACATTCAGCCGGGAATGGCGGAGCACATCTGTAACCCCAGCCTTTGGAAGCAGAGCCAGGAAGGTCACAGCTTGAGGCCAGTCCTGGCCTATCAACTTAGACAACAGAGTGAGCTCTTTTCTCACAAAATATCAAATAAAAAAGCCATTTGAATGTTTTCTCTCCCTGTCGACCTACTAATCTGCCCTCAGTTTTCTACTGGAACTCCGGCTGTGTGGACGGGCCCCCTGCCATGTGGAGCACCCCTGCCATGTGGACTGCCCCCTGCTTCCCCTAAGACAAGGAGTTCAGAGAATGATAACCTTCCCGAGCTGGTCTTGTGTGGTCCCAGCTCCAGGTGCTCACCCCTGTGTTGAGCTTGAGCACGGCTTCTTCTTCCTCTATGAGGGCTCCAATGCCGTTCGTTGGGTCCATCACTCCGCACAAGTTACTATCCAAAGCCCAGTCACTTGCCCGCCTCTCATGTTGGTACTGCAGCGCAGGAAGCTGGATGGCTTGAATGTCCATGCTGGTGTCTACCAGCTTACCAACCCTGCACCAGATACAGTCACCAGTCATAACTCAGCTCGTTGGTAGGGGATGAAGCTATTGTTCCACCCAGCAACAGACACAGGAAGAGGACTTTTTATAGAGGCTCTGAAGCAGAGCAATGCCATCAGCTTGTGTGCTCATGAGTTCACCTACCCACCAACACATATCTCCAGAACATCATCCCTGTGTAGCCAGATGTAATGCCCATGGGAAAGAGACAACCAGCTGGGGTTCCACTGCAAAGGGAACTGCCCAGCATTTGTGACCAGGGTGATTAGGGGGTAGAGAAGGGATGTACAGCACCGTGGCTTCACCATGTATGAAGATAGCTCATCATGCAACTGGTGCTGGGTCCCAAGAAGACAAAGTTCAGGGGCACTGCTGGTTAAAGCTAAGCTGGGAGGCAGACAACTGTGCTTCAGGGGGCATGGCAGGGATAGACACTGTAGAGGGAGGCAGGCCATGGGGTTGCAAGTCCTGCAGCAGGTACTTGGGGCCGCACTGCAGCCTGCTCCAGGCTGTCACACAGTTGGAGTTAAGGTGTTCACAGGCACATTCTCTTTGGGCTCTAGTTAGGGATATGAGCTGTAGACAGTCTCCCCACACACTGGAAAGTTCTTGGAGGCAGGGCCCTCTCTGGTTCTTTTTCTCTTCTGGCATTTGTGTGGTAGTGCCCATGCTATCCCTTGATATGGGATTCTCCTCGGTATGCTATGAATATGTTTTATTACCATTGTTTATTAAAGAAGCTGTTTTGACCAGTGGCTTATTAGAGTAAAGCCAGATGGGAAATCCAAACAGAGATACAGAGAGAAAGTAGGTGGAAAGAAGCCGTGTAGCTGCCAAAGGAGAAAGATGCCAGCCAGAACCTTACCCGGTAAACCACAGCCTCGTGGTGATACACAGATTAATAGAAATGGGTTAATTCAAGATGTAAGAGCTAGCTAAAAATATGCCTAAGTCATTGGCCAAACAGTGCTGTAATTAATACAGTTTCTGTGTGATTATTTGGATCTGAGCGCCCGTGAAGCGAATGGGCAGTCCCTGCCTGCAGCCCCTAGCTAGTCACTGAGCAGAGAAACGACAGGACGAACAAATGAGTAAAAAATGAGCGAATGCAACAGATGAACAAAAAGACTAGGAAGCCAATGACATTCTTTTCTATTTTAATGCTTCTGACAAAAACCTCTAAAGTGACCGATGTGTGTTCCTAATGGAGCCACAAAATGGCCGTATAATCCATTCCAGGCATTTATCCAAGAGGAATAAATGCATGTAACCACACAGAAACTTGTATACAAAATGTCCACAGAAACATGACCGGTAAAAGGAAAAAGAGAAAGAGCACACACATGTCCTTCAACTGAAATGAATAAACAAAATGAAGGCTGCTCAGCCATGACAAGGAACAATGCTCTTCAGACACACGCTACAGCCTGGATGGACCTCAATGGAAGTGTGCTAAGTTGAAGATGAGACAAAATACTATACGCTGTATGATCAAATTTACGTCAAGCGTTCACGACAGCAAAGCTTTAATGACAGAAAGCAGGTCTATGGTTGCAACTGACGGTGAGAAGAACACGGAGTGCTAATACGTGGGTTTTGAGGAGTGGGGCAGAGAACGTCTAAAACACCTTAAGTTTAGTACAGTGAAGACTGAGAAACTGTGAGCACATCAAAACCATATCAAAAAGGTGACTTTTAAATATATATAAATCATTTTAGTAAAGCTGCCATTTAAAAACAGAGTGCTGGGGAGGTAGCTGAGTGCACAGCAGTAGCCTAGCATGTGCCAGTCCCTGATAGGATTCTCAGCCCTGCAAAAACCCAGCCTAAGCCAACCCTGCAAGCAGTCCTTGATCAGGGACAACTGAGCTATTGAGCGGCTGAGGGGCTTTCTGGTCTACCCCAAGGAAGCTCGTTTCTGCCTGGCTTTGTTCTCTGAAGCTTTCTTCAGGCCTTGCTCTGCTGGTCCCTGCCAAGCCCCCCTTCACTGATTTTCCCAAGCCCATTTATTTTATTTTATTTTTAAATTTTGATACAAGATATTACTATGTAGCCCTGGCTGTCCTGGAACTCACTCTGTAGACCAGGCTGGCCTTGAATTCACAGAGATCCACTTGCCTCTGTTTCCTGAGTGCTAGGAATAAAGGTGTGCACCACCATGTCCGGCCTTTTAAAAAATGTGTATGTGTGTGTGTGTGTTACATGCATATATGTGTGGAAGTCAGAGGACTTCCCTGGGGAGTTGTTTCTCCTCTTCCATCGTTAGATGGGTCTCAGGGACCAAACTCAGGCTGACAGGCTTGTTCTGAGTCATCCCTGGCCCCAGACCCATTTATTTTTCAGAGTCAAATCACAGATTCAAGATAGAGCCACCAAGCTGGTGGTAAATTAAGAATAGGCCACCCACCATCTGAGTGTCTGCTGCGCTGCCCGTCCTTACTGCTAACAGGGTCCTGGGCAGGCTGGCAGAGACCCAAGGCATTTTTCTCCTGAGATGAGTTACTCAGATAAACCACTGGCCTAGAGCTGAGGAAAAATGACAAGGTCAGAGGCTGGATGGGGTGACCAAGTGGATCAGGGACTAGACAGGCACTAAATACCAGGAAACACAGAGATGCAGAGGCTTACACGATTTCTGAGAGTCACCTGGAATTGAGCCCTCGGGGACAGTTGACAGCAGATTGGCATGTGGCTCTTTTATTCAACTAAGACACACCAAAAGCTGCTCTGATTTTTCCCTTCTTCTCTCCCCTGGCTGTTCTGTTTCAAGGAGCACAAACTCTTCCTGTGCCTGGCTGTACCCACTGGTCTCCCTACAGCGATGCTGGCCTTTCCTGTTGGTCTCCACAGTCCCTGAGGTAGATGCCTTTAAGCACACAGCACAAGATCTTATAACTTAGGCTGCCTCCTCTGACCATGGTTTCCTCAAGAAGAAAAAATTATTTCGTAAAAAATATTTTACTTCCAGCTATTAGCACTATACCAGCTATATAAGCATTCAAGACACTCCCAAGAAATATGGCAATGGTCTGGTACTCCAAGGATCCGAGAGCTAATCTATACCCTTTAGTATAGAAGCACAAATCCTGTGGGGTGACCCATGCTGTGCTGGCCTGTTGTGGGGAGGTAGGCCAGGCACACTCCTCACACTGAGGCCATGGCTGCATACTCATACTCATACAGGTCTCTGTGAGACTCACAGCTGAACTCTGCCTTGGAGCACCTGCCCTGCCCTGCTCACTCTCCACCTTCGACAGTGGCCTAGGGCAGAAACCTTAAAAGAAATCATCCCCAGTGAGGGTCTGGGACAGATGGAAGCCCACACTTACTGACCGAAGGAAGACTTCCTCCATGGTGGTGACAGAGGCTCCGAAGCTGGCGATACCCAATTCCTTCTGCTTCTTCTCCAGTTTAGCAAACAGACTTTCAAACCTGAAAAAGTGATAAGGCTTTTGCAGACACTTTCTAAGTAATCACCTCTGTATACAATGCAGAAAAGACAGGGTAGAACTGTCTCTTGCAATGCTATTTTTCCTTCTTTAAAGATGAATTAAACAAATATTTGGCGGTCGAACCTGCAGCTTCCCGGTGTTGTGCACTGTCGAGCAACAGCCACACTGACAGAGTTCTTACTTTTATAGAGATGTTTTAGGTTCATGGAAAAATTAGAGGAGATAGAGATTTATTATGTCATCCTACACATTTTCCCTTCTGAGCACATGGACTTGGGCCCTGAGAATACAAAGGAACCACAAAACAACCTGAAAAACAGACAGACAGACAGACCGAACCCTTCTGATGACTATTACTTGACTGGAGGGCTTTGAGAATAACACTGGAAGAATCACAGAACAGATGTGATGTACAAAACACACAATTTCTATTAAAAAGAAAACCCACAAAATCAAACACACACATAAACCATGTATATGAAAGTGGCAACAAAACGGTTGATATGATGGATATGAAGATAGATATGAAGATCTAAAAGTGATCCATAACAGAGTTAAAGATATTACCCAGAGGCAACACCCCTACCATTCTGACCAGGCAGGCAGAATGGAGAAAGGTGATGATCAAGTATTTGTGAGCTTCCCGACCCATTCAATAAATACTGGAAAACAAATGAAAAACCTTACTCAAAGCAACCATGAGAGAGGTACACGCTTTCAGCTGGGTGTGGTAGCGCACACCTCTGATCCCAGTACTGGGAGGCAGAGGCAGGCGGATCTCTGTGAGTTCGAGGCCAGCCTGGTCTATAAGAGCTAGTTCCAGGACAGGCACTAAAACTACAGAGAAACCTTGTCTCGGAAAAAAAAAGAGAATATTTATTAAAACAGTTTTGAAAATGTGAAATGAATAGTGGAGTTTTTATTTATTTATTTATTTTAATATTTATTTATTATGTATACAATATTCTGTCTGTGTGTATGCCTGCAGGCCAGAAGAGGGCACCAGACCTCATTACAGATGGTTGTGAGCCACCGTGTGGTTGCTGGGATTTGAACTCAGGACCTTTGGAAGAGCAGGCAATGCTCTTAACCACTGAGCCATCTCTCCAGCCCGGCCCAAGTCCTTCTGAGGAGGCCTTGAGTGGATCTCAGACATTGGACACTGCCTTATTTACACAGGTGAAATTTGATTTTGCTTTGATTTGATTGTGACTGTACTCTGGCTCTTCCCTCTTGAAATAAGAAAGTATTTAATGAAGCCGGGCAGTGGTGGTACATGCCTTTAATCTTAGCACTTGGGAGGCAGATACGGGGATCACTGTGAGTTTGAGGCCAGCCTGGTCCAGAGTGAGTTCCAGGACAGGTTCCAAAGCTACAGAGAAACTTTGTCTCAGAAAAAAAACCAACCAACTAACCAATCAAACAACAACAACAAAAGAAATACCAGACCAGTGGATGCTTTAGAACCCCCATTCCTGGGCCAGAGGATGAGAGATACTCAAGCAGTCATAACAGAGAGGGCACAGAGCCCTCTCAGCCATGGGAACTTCCTGGGTCTGTATCTGTGCACTCTCTAGGACACGTACCTGTGTGTGCTTTCCTTGGGAAGAATAAAGGACAGCTCGGCCCCAGCATGGCTCTCCAGCATGGCATTGGGGACATGGTGGTGTACTAGCTGAGAGATACCTTCGGGATTGCAGTGTGGCTCTTTCACCAGTGTCATGTGGTAGCCGGCTCCTGGAACATATGGACCAAGTGTCAGGCCCTTTGGTGGCCCCACTGCTTCTGACACGCCACATCCCTGTGGCCCAAATCAGACATCTGCACACTGGGTACAACTGGACCAGAACAGGTTCATCTTGGGCTCTTCTATATAGTGTCACCTCCCACAACCTATGTGGGAAAAGTGCTAGGGAAGCTGGGTCACTGAACGCAGCCAGGTGCACCTCCTGGGAGCCAGAGCCTTCGTGAGGATAAAACCTCCAGCAATAACCTAAGCATGCGAGTGTGTCTGTGTAGTAGGATTCATGCAGATCACGGCTGCAAGGAGGAGACACAGCAGGAGCTGTGAGGCTATACTGCACGCACTGAGCTCTGTCTGGCTTCTTGTCAATAATGCTTTTCAGGAAATGGCCCTTTCTTGTTCCCTTCAGAGGCAAGGGTGTTGGACCCAGAACAATCAATGGCATGGCTAACTGGGCAAACAGACAAGAAGGAACAAGCAAAACTCTCGAGGCCCTAGTAAAGATGGACAGAAGACGCTCTTGGTAAAGGAACCTCAGTATCTTCACTAGGCACATGGCCACTTAGGATGACAGAGCCCCTCTCTAGCCCTGGCTAGACTGGGGAAATCTCTAGGGGTAAGTGCTTGGCATGGGAGAGGTGAGGTGAGAACGCTGGGCATTTTGTGGGGAGAAGTACTCTTGTATGAGGGGAGGAGAGAGGCACTGTTAGACCAGGAGGTGACAACAGAAAGCCACACATTCCACACAGCAGGGGGCTGACTCGTCACTCAGCCTGCTGGACTGGGTTGTGCAACGAATACTGCTCTTAATGCGAGCAACATGAAGGAAAGCACCCATGTCTACTCCCATGGATTCCTGCCCTGGGCAGTCCTGCTGTGGACTAAACAAGAGCCCTACCACTCAAGTACTCTGTCCTACTATCCCCACTGGATGGACAAGAGAAGAGAAAGCTCGAAGATGGCCTTGCCCAGCCACTATGGGGACCCTTCACAGGGGGTAGTGGCACTGGCCCTATCATTAGATGGAGGCTGACCTGAACTCCTCCTTCACACTTCTCACCATATTTCTTTCTTTTTTTTTTAAATATTTATTTATTATGTATGCAATATTCTGTCTGTGTGTATGCCTCCAGGACAGAAGAGGGCACCAGACCCCATTACAGATGGTTGTGAGCCACCATGTGGTTGCTGGGAATTGACCTCAGGACCTTTGGTAGAGCAGGCAATGCTCTTAACCTCTGAGCCATCTCTCCAGCCCCTTCTCACCATATTTCTGCTTGAGGAACAGTGATGACCCACAGCACTGTAGCTCCCCCTTGGCCATGATGGCAATGCGGTCTCCCAGCAGGTCAGCTTCGTCCATGAAGTGAGTGGTCAGCAGGATGGTGCGGTCACTCTTCTGCTGCTGAAGAAGGTCCCAGATGGCCCTCCTGGACACTGCATCCATGCCCGAGGTGGGCTCGTCTAACATCAATACCTGGAGGGCAGAGGTGAAGCCTTGTGACAGTGACAGAACCATGTGCTGTGTGGCCTTCTGCAGCTTGACTTGGGGGTTAGTAAGATGTCCTCACCACCCCCGGGGCTGTCCTTGTGTAGGAGCCTGACTTGGCTGCATCAAGAGGCCAGACCCCCTGCCCTATACCTTGGAACCGGCTATGAGGGCGATGCCAATGGAGAGTTTGCGCTTCATCCCCCCACTCAGGAATTTGGACCGCAAGTCCCGCTTGTCCTCCAGACTAAGGATGTGCAGCATCTGCTTGACTTCTTCAGGGCACTTCTGGAGAGAGAGGCCTTTCAACTGAAAGGTGGGGAGGAGAAGTACGAGTCAGGTGGCGATAAAGGTGCCAAACCCTCTAGCAAGTTCTCTGGCCTAAGAGATATCTTCCTTTGGCACGAATGGACTCTGCTCATCTGCGTAGGATTATCCTTGCTTCCATGGACTAGCTCCTCAGAACAGACTACTGAGAGGCTAATGGAATACTGGGACAGCTGCAGAATCCTTGGTAGAACAGTCACTACCCACACGTCTGTCACCCTAACTCACCTGTGCATAGAAGTAGAGGTGTTCTGCAACTGTCAGGTTGTCAAACAGGACATCGTGCTGGGGACACAGGCCCAAACTCTTTCGGATTTGAGCCATGTCTTGGGAAATTTCATACCCATGAATATATGCATGTCCACTGGTAGGAGGAAAGAGACCTGCAGCCAAATCAAAGACCCCCAAGTTCATCATGAAAATCTTGTTCACTTGTGCAAGGTACAAAGACCTCCTGACTCAGCTAAATTACTGCCCCCATTTCACTGAGGACCGTATCCAGAAGACAGTACTGGACCCCTGCATTCGGCTACGTAAGGCTCTGTCCAGCAGAGCAGTAGGGGACAAATGATGGGACCTCAAGCTCTGTTGCAGGGCACACCACTCTGTCATAAAAAAGAAACTCACTCTCATGCGCACAAGTGTGTGCAGATACTGGCTCCAGCACTATCACAAGCCCCACTCTCAACGTCAAGGTGTGTGCTACTGACAAGCACCTCAGTGTTTCAGGAAGAAACTTCCACACGGGTGAAGCAGAGTCCCCTCCTTTCCTCCTCATATACCTTACTCTTTCCCATGGGTACTGGGACTGAACGTAGGGCCCAATGAATGCCAGACAATCACTCCACACGGATGCACATCCCTAGCCTAGCACAGCTCTCTACAGTCCTGTGTGGCTGGAGAATTAGCTGTACTTGTCTTTACTGACCCCACCAGGTTTGGGCATTCATAGACAGGCTGAGAACAGGGTGGGAACCATTTAAAGGCTCCTGTGTTCCTCTGGGCCATGGGCCTAAAACTTTACTGGGTATGAATGAGTCATATGAGAAAACAAATCCATGGCTGATGGGAAGTAGCCAGAGGGGAAGGGCCTGTCTGTCATAGATGGACATGGAGCTACCTCTCACCTGTTAGCATAGACATGGTCGTGGTCTTGCCAGCACCGTTGTGGCCCAGTAGGACTGTTATCTGTCCTTCATACAGGTTCAGGTTCAGGTCTCTGATGCCCACCTTGTCCTTATTACCCACTTGGAACACCTGTAGGTAAGGCAGAGAGCTGCCTGACTTCCTGTGGCTCTCAGGGTCTTCCTTTCCCTTTAGGCCTAGTATCTCAGGACACTGAAGCAGGCACCATGAATCAACACCCAGAACAGAATTGTGGGGCAAGGCTACATGCCTCTGTTAGTCCCTACATGACTTCCTTCTTGTTACTGTGCATCCAGTGTAGCCTGTACTGAGTAGCTAGTGCAAGGAACACCCAGGACTAGATGGTCACAATGCCACAACACCACAACACTAACCAACCTGGGGCCAGACGTGAAGGGATGGTTTATACCCTGGAGAGTGGGTCAAGAGCAGCTGCGGGGATCCCATCCTCCCCCTTCAGGTGTTTAGGATAGCTGGAGGGAGCCAGGCCTGGAGAGAGCACCTCTAGCTGACTGGTCTGCCTTCAAGGCCTCACCTTAGATAGATGCTTGATTTTGATCCCAGCTACCAGGTCCTCCGGCTCGGCTTCAAAGTACTCAGTTCTGAGAGCCTTTTCGGGGTCACTGTCTTCTTCTTCTTTCCCTACGACCGTCCTTGGGTTCCCGCACCAGTAGGACGGCTGGGATGCAGGCATATGGGTATCAGAGTCATTAGTGTCAGTTCATTTTATTCACAAGCAACAAAGTAACTACCATTGACACACTAAAGAGTGCAACAACGTGCCATCACTGCACCTTCACAGGGTGTATGGCTGAGGAGACAACACCATCTTTATACTGAGTCCCTGCATGTTTTCTGATTTGACTATACCCGGGAAAGCTCTAGTTCTTGCCTCCTAATCTGGTAAATGGGCACAAGAGTGGACTGTTGTGAAATTCAGATTTAACAAAGAAAAGGGAATTTGCCATCGTTATGAAGAGACATCACTGAGCAGCCCTGTCCAGAGCACTGGGGGTGTGGGGAGGAGAGGATGTGATGGCTGCTGAGGATCTGTTAGTTCTGTCCTCAGCTCTCATGGGCACACTGTACCGGTGCCAGACACATCTTGTATGGAAAGTGACTGTGAAGTCAGAATGGATTTCACATAACAAAAGCCCATAATTCAATGGCATTTTCCCTCCATAGCTATGGCCGGGTGGTGGTGGCGCACGCCTTTAATCCCAGCACTCAGGAGGCAGAGGCAGGTGGATCTCAGTGAGTTCCAGGCAAGCCTGGAGCTACAGAGCGAGTTCTAGACAGACTCCAAAGTTATAGAGAAACTCTGTCTTGAAAAACACTAAAAAAGAATAATAATGTCTGTCTTCTCTAACAACAGGTGTCACCTTGCATTTGATGGAATACAATAGCTGACACTTGACAAATACTTGCTGAATCAAAAAAAAAAATCAAAAAGAAAAAAGAACTGGACCTAACTATCAATTGGAAGTTGCTAGTAGATGATGGTGAACCCTGGCCTGGGGATACTACGTCACCAATACAAATGAAGTTCACTCATTAAAAACGCTATATATTTAAGTAGAAATATGCTTCCAAACTAAAAATACACTTATAAATATGGCTAAATAAAAGTCTAAGAACTAAAAATAGATACTTAGGCATATGCATTCAAAATAACAAACACTGCTATAATAATAAAAAGCACATTTCATGTCTGGTTTATAATATGGTCCACTTTTATCAAGCAAATTGTCTGCAGGGGCCAGGCAGGAAGTGCACAGGACAAGTTGCAAAGGCCATGAAGACTAGTACTGTCAACCCAACAGCATCTAGACTCACATTGGAGACAACCTTCTGGGCATGTCTGTGAGCGAGGTGGGAAGACTCACATTACACATAGGTTTCACTGTTCATTCATGACTGAAGGAAAAGGAGAAATTGAACGGAGCACCAGCATTCAGGATGTCTACTTCCTGAATAGAGACGCTATGTGACATTGTGTTCCTGCTGCCATGTCTTCCCTGAAAATGAATGAAATTTATGCCCTGGCAATGCTGAATTCAGGACCTTTGGAAGAGTAGACAGTGGTCTTAATCGTGGAGCCATCTCTCCAGTCCCTCAATAGAATGTATCCTCCCCGCCCCAAACTGTAGCCAGAATAAACCCATCTTTCCTTAAGATGCTTTTATTAGGTGTTTGTCAATGAGAAAAGCATTACAAAGGCACAACCAGGCATCAGCAGTGCTCCTTTCTAGTGGTGGGAAGTGCTATCTATTTCAAAAGTGTGGTTCCCATCCCCACAAAAAAAGTTTCATTGTTTTGTAGGCAGAACAGTAAGCTGTTTGTTGTTATGCTGGGGACAGACCTCAGTGTTTATAGGAGAGGTCCTGGGCTTAAACCTTGACATTATTTCTAAAAATTAAAAGATTTTTCATGAACAAGGAAGTGTGTTTGGGGGCACCAGTGGCTGTGTGCTTCAGTCTCCATGAGCCTGCATCTCAGAATCTCAGACCCCGGGGAATAAACTCTGTCTTTACCCTATGAACAAATCTTTTTTTTTTTTTTTTTTTTGGTTTTTTCGAGACAGGGTTTCTCTGTGGTTTTGGAGCCTGTCCTGGAACTAGCTCTTGTAGACTAGGCTGGTCTCGAACTCACAGAGATCCGCCTGCCTCTGCCTCCCAAGTGCTGGGATTAAAGGCGTGCGCCACCACTGCCCGGCTTCTATGAACAAATTTTAAGGGCCCTAGGGACAGAAATGCACGGGTCAGAGTTCCCTAAGCCAGCCCTACACAGGTGTCTTGATTGGAACTGGAAGGGGTCCCGTGTGAGTGCTGGAGATACCTCTGTCCCCCAAAGAAGTGACCTGCTTGAAGCACTCACCATAAGGAAGAAGTACCAGGGCTGGGGCACGCCAAACTGGCCTGGGAAGACAGCCTCCACGTACCAGGTCACCAGGCCGTAGAGCACCGAGTCCAGCAGCAGCATCCCCAGCACTTGTCCAAAGCAGAAATCGTCATCCACGTTGACAGGGTTCAGGAGGTCACGCCACTGGATGCCAGTGCCTGAGGATGCACCAGGAGTAGTCCATAACCGTCCTGGCTACACCTCCCACGTGCTGGTATTACAAGTGTGCACCACCACACTCAGCGTATGCTCAGTTAGGGACTGAACCCTAGGTAGACACAACCAGCTGAGCCACATCCCACCCCTAGACAACTTTTCTTCAAGTCTTGAAGACAGCAGTAAGTTTAAAAAATTAGCAAATTGGAATACTATCAAAAGCTCATGAACTTGAGCTAAGGAGATGGCTCAGAAGTGAAGAGCAATGGTACTTCTTCCAGAGGACCTGGGTGTGATACCTAGCACCATTTTGGTGACTAACAACCCTCTGTAATTCCAGTTCCAGGGTATCCAACTCCCTCTCCTGGTCTCTGCAGGTAATGCATGTATGGAGTGCACAGAAGCAAATGCAGGCAACTCTCTCCAATGATATCTTTAGTTTTTTAAATTTATTATTTTTATTTTTTATTTTTATTTTTTACTTTTTTAGATTTTCAAGACAGGGTTTCTCCGTGTATCCCTGGCTGTCCTGGAACTCACTCTGTAGACCAGGCTGGCCTTGAACTCAGAGATTTGCCTAAGTCTGCTTTCCAAATGCTGGGATTAAAGGCATGTGCCGCCATTGTGTGGCTATCTTTAAAATTTTTAAAAGCTCATAAACTTTGCATTTCATTGGTTACATGTTTACATACGCATACATATATGCATATGTATATACATAGGTACACAAATGCATGCACACATGAGATCTGGTGTTAGGTCAGTGTGAACCAATAAAACCGAAAGAACTCAGGACTATTATGAAGCTCTACAAAGCTCATCATCGGTGAGGAGCTACAAGGCACATCAGTGTCATAGCCCTGAAAGCCTGGACCTAAGCATCTGACAGTCTTCCGTTGGCCAGAGGACCCTGGATGAAATGTTTGCTCCACAGCCTTGGTGAATATGTACCCTCAAACAGCTACAGAGTTGTCTGTTTTAAGGAAAGTCACATGCATATATGTGACAGTTGCTTAGCTTGGTTTTTGTGGGACTCTTAACAGTGGGAACAGGGGCTGTCTCCAATACTTTTACTGGCTTTTGGGACCTTTTTCCTCATACTGAATTGCCTTGCCCAGCCTTAATACAAGGGGAGGATTTTAGTCTTACTGTTTTGTTGATATTATGAGAGGCCTGACCTTTTCTGAACAGAATTTGAGGAGGAGAAGTGGATGGGGGGGGGGAGCAGAGGGGAGGTGGTGAGGAAGTACTGGAAGGAGAGGAGGGAGGGGAAACTGTAGTCAGGATGTAAAATAAATACATTAATTAATTAATTAAAAAAGAAAAGTCACTACACAACTTTGAAAAAAAAGGTGCCATACATTGAGATTCCTCTTTGGAAATGGTCTTTTATTTTTAAAAAGATTTATTTTTATTATTTTTAAATTATGTATAGGAAGATGTTTGTGGCTGCATGTGGGTATGTGTGTGAGTACAGGTGCCACAGGAGGTCAGAGGTGTCAGATCGTCTGTACCTGGAGTTAGACAGTTGTGAGCTGCCTGATGTGGATGTTGGGAGTGAACCCCAATCCTCTGAAAGTTCAGTAGGTGCTCTTAAATAATGAGCCATTTCTTCTACCTTGTAAAAGGCTTTCTTTTTTTGTTCTTGTTTTTCAAGACAGGGTTCCTCTGTAGCTTTGAAGGCTACCCTGGAACTAGCTCTTGTAGAATTCGAGGTTGGCCTCGAACTCACAGAGATCCACCTGCCTCTGCCTCCCGAGTGCTGGGATTAAAGGTGTGCACCACCACTGCCCGGTTCTGTAAAAGGCCTTTTAAAAAGTACTACAGGCCTTGGAAGTTTCTGCTATTTTACAATGTCTACACTCTATCCATAGGCTACTAATGACAGAAACACACAGGCATTCTGTTTTGACCTCTTGAACTCCCTGCCCCCACCTCCTTGGTGCTGGGATTACAGAAGCACTGCCATGTCTTGTTTTATTCAGTGCTAGGTAACAACCAAGGCCCTCATAAAAGGTAGATGTTTTGTTGATATTTGTTTGCTTGTTTTGTTTTATAAGACAGAGTTTCACTCTAGCCCATGTATGGAACTCATTATGTTTCCTGGGCGGCCTCAAACTCACAACAATCCTGCTGTGACTTCCTTAGTGCTAGGATTACCTTGCTCAGTGGTATGGTTTGAATACATGGCCTTATATTCATCTGTTTCCAGTTAACAGTGTGAGAGACAGCCCTCATAAACGAACCAAAGCTGCTGGGCGGTGGTGGCGCACATCTTTAACCCCAGCACTTGGGAGGCAGAGGCATGCGAATCTCTGTGAGTTTGAGGACAGCCTGGTCTATAAAAAGAATTCCAGGACAGCCAGGACTACACAGAGAAACCCTGTCTTTGTTGTTGTTGGTTTTTGTTTTTGATTTTGGAGACAGGATTTCTCTGTGAAACAGCACTGGCTGTCCTGGAACTCAATCTGTAGACCAGGCTGACCTCAAACTCACCTCTGTGAGTCCCCCTGCTTCTGCCTCCTGAGTGCTGGGATTAAAGAAAAGCCCTGTCTTGAAAAACCAAAAATGAACAAACAAAAACAACCTCCCCAAACACAAAACAAAACAAAACAAAACAAAACAAAACAAAACAAAACAAACAGCAAAAGGACCAAAGCTGTCATGAAACAGGTCTTAAGGAATGGTTTTCCTTTTCAGTCTCCTGCTCTATGAGAAACTACATCCATGATGCCATCTTGGAAACAGGTGTCCCATCTCCAGAACTCCCAGCCTCTAGAGCAGTGAGAACCAAGCTACTGTTTCACACATTACCAGCCTCAGGGGCTCTGTGACAGCAACACAAACACATCTGACCAGACGGGCCTCATGCAGTGAAGGGAGAGAATGACTCCCAACAGCTGTCTGCTGACCACCACACATGCCCTGGGGCACATGGATGCTCTTGTGTGCACACATACAATAAAAAATGTAGTAAAAAAGTTTCTAAAGGGAATGGTGAGACGGATTAAGAGTATTTGCTGCTCTCGCAGAGGACTGGAGTTGGATTCCTGCACCCACATCAGGTGATTCACAACCCTTGTAACTCCAGTTTCAGGGGACCTGATACCTTCTTCTAAATCTGTGGGACCTTCACTCACATGTGCACACCCCTACACACACACACACAGAGTTGAAAATAAAAATATACTTAGAAGGCCGGGCAGTGGTGGCACACGCCTTTAATCTCAGCACTTGGGAGGCAGAGACAGGTGAATCTCTGTGAGTTTGAGAGCTAGCTCCAGGACAGGCTCTAAAACTACAGTTAAACTCTGTATCGAAAAAAAAAATTACACTTAGAAAACTTTCAAATACAGAAGGAGGAAGAGAATCAAGCTAATTGGTAAAATCTAGTCACTGGACAGAGCAGATGGGGTGACCGACACCTCTCGTGTTGTGTTTGGCTCCTAGTGGCCTTATCTGAGCTACTTCCCCGTTAGTCTAGGGCCAAGCTAAACACCCTAGCAGGTGCTCCAATCAGTTTGCTTTCCACCTGATGTGAGTCTAACTGTTAGAAACACTTTTGGCAAGATGCTTCTTACGAAGCTGCAAGAATCAGCAAGGCATGACTTGCGACTTTTGAGGATAAGACTTACCTTTGGCTTCAAATTTTCCTATGAGCTGGGCTCCCATTGCCATGGCAACATTAGATAGGAGACAGGATAAGAGTTTTTGGCTCAGGGTCATCCAGTTGTACCGAGGAGCCACGAAAAAGTAGGGGATGAAGGTGAAGTAGTACAGGAAGCCACCCACGGCAGCTGCTATGTTGGCTGTGGGAGAAGGAACATGGGTGCCATGAACTTGCTAGGAGACTTCTACCCCACCCAAGTCAGACCCCACCCCACCCAAAACCCAGCATGGGGACTACAGCATCTTCTGCATTATTAGCCCCCTCATGCAGCTCTTTGACCACCTGCAGCAGCACACACAAAAATGTATACACATAAAACACGCTGGCAACAGCTTGAATGTAAAATAGCAACCAAGCTACTATTTTGCATGTGTTTTTTAAAAACAATAAAATTACTTAATAGGGAGCTTGAGAATTCAGTGAGGTATGGACTGACCTGAGACATACTCAATTTTAGGAAAAATTTAAAAGCATTTAAGCTTAAAACTACGAATAATTACTAGGAGAAATGTAGTTTGTATATTACAAGCTATCAGACAGCCAAAAACTATTGTGAACTTTCTCTGTTCAACAGAAGTCAACAAGGAAGAAAACATAAGCACAAGATGACAAGAAGTTGAAGACAAAATTCAGAGAGCAGAAACGACCAGAGTGTACAGGCAGGCAAAGCTTTTATTGCTAGTATCTCAGCAGTCCACAAAGTCACACTTGCCTTCTGCCGACTCCCCTTTCCCTGTCACATCCTGCCGCTCCTCTCTGGCTCACAGCGCATGCTCTCTGCCCTCTACCCATCGCCTGGCTCCTTCCTGGGGGATTCTAGGAGGCTCTGCTATGGCCTTTATTGTATTCCTTTCTGCCTCCCTCTCAAACTCAGCCTTGGGGTCATCAAAATACATCCCTTTGACCCTGTGACCATGCATAAACCCCCTTGTTTCCCTAGACCTGCATGACTCCAGTCCTCTGGACTAAGGGGAACAACAGGACTCACCTTTACTGAAGAAGGTACTGACCATGAAGCTGAAGGAGATGGAGGAGATTGCAAAACACAGCAGGAAGACCAGCACCAGGGAGGGGTCGCTGTTCGAAAGGACTGCTATGTCCTTCTTCACCTGTAGAAGCCAGAGTGGCAGGGTGAGGCAGGGAAGGCAGAAATGAACCAGGAGGGGCCTAAATTTCCAGGTCTCAGGGACACTGCTGGATGGGAAGCGATCCTTGTTTCACCCAGTGGGAAGCCCTGCTTCTTTTCCCCAGCAGGGGAAAGACTTGCCCTGGGGTCAGTGGCCATGAATGTTCTACGGCCTAGAGTGCTGGGATCTCTGCACCCCCCTTCTTCCTGCCAAAGTCCTCACAGAAGCCACACTTACTTTGACACAGAACAGCAGGGTCATGAAAGAGACCATGATGAGGAAGAACAGGAAGAACATGAGGAACCACGCACTCCAGTGCAGCCAGCTGCTGAGCCCCATCATGCGCATGTACTCCTGTGGACGGGAAACGGCATCACAGATTATCCTGTCTGCACGCTAGCAGCTTTTCCCCACAGTCCCATGTGTGCCAGTCTGCTTATAAAAACACAGTGCCATCTATAGGGCAGGGAGCAGCCCAGCACACCTGTGCTGTACGCATAGGCAGGAAATACCCAGCATACATGAGGGGAAAGAGAAGGCTGTGGTCTGTCATGCTAGTGCCTGTCCAACAGTTCTTATCCCTGTGGTGAGAATCTAGCCCTTTTCTGCATTTCATCAGTGTTACACACCACCTATCTGGGAGGCTACCCAACAGTCAAATCAGCATTAATTGCCCTTTCCTAAGTCACGATGGTCGGCCCCACTCCCTAGCCCACCATGCAATGTGGCCTGGTCTGTTCTGCATCATGAGAGCTAAGATCATTGGGCCCACTAAGTTCTGTCATGCCAGGAAACCCCCTTCTCTGCTTGTGCCTCATTCAGGCGTGACACAGGTACCCAACAGCTGTTAAGCTGGTGAATTCTCTGCGTCCCTTAGGGATGCCTTGTATGCCCTGGAGCACCCCACACTCCCAAGGATGCTCCCAAGTCTGCAGGGATGTCCTATATGCCGTGGGGCACCCCACACTCCCAAGGGACGCTCCTATGTCGTCATATTACTTGAGCTGATTCTGAGAAGCCAGGAGTGTCAGCTGGCATTAAGGTCCAGAGTCACCCAGTCTGGTCCCCTCCTAAGGTTGGCAGACTCTGTAGGCTACTGACCACACTGACAGCAGCCTCCTGGGCTGTGAGCCTTGACCAGTTTGTGGCCAAGGACACACATTAAAAGACCTAGGCATCTGCTCATTTGCCTTCCCACTTTGAAGGAGAACCTTTTAGGGAAAGGTACATCCTGTCTCTGTGGAAGAATAGGATAAGGTGACCTGCAGCAGCTCTGACCAGGTCTTTCATTCTGGCCTGCTTATCAAGCCGTTGGGAGCAGCTCCTCCACTGACCAATGCTGCCTACGGGTTCTGGGAATCTAAAGCTGCAGAGGCGGAGTAAAGCGAAAATTCAGCTCTTGGTTGGCAGTGTGGCTCAGTGGTAGAGTGCTTACATTCTTGAGACCCTGAGTTCCATTTCAACACTGACAACAGAAGCAAAACTAAACAAAACAGAACAAAAACAGCAGGAGGGCCTTGGAGAGGTCAGGTAAGGGGAAAAATATTATCAAAATATATGAAAGGAACTTTTTTGAAATAAAGAAACATTGAAGGGCATCTAGGTTGTTTCTAGGTTCTGGCTACTACAAATAATGCTGCTATGAACATAGTAGAGCATATACTTTTGTTGTATGATAAGGCCTCTCTTATATTCCCAAGAGTGGTATTGCTGGGTCCAGGGGTAGGTTGATCCCGAATTTCCTGAGAAACCGCCACACTGCTTTCCAAAGTGGTTGCACAAGTTTGCACTCCCACCAGCAATGGATGAGTGAGTATACCCCTTTCTCCACAACCTCTCCAGCAAAGGCTATCATTGGTGTTTTTGATTAGCCATTCTGACAGATGTAAGATGGTATCTTAAAGTTGTCTTGATTTGCATTTCCCTGATCGCTAAGGAAGTTGAACATGACCTTAAGTGTCTTTTGGCCATTTGAACTTCTTCTGTTGAGAATTCTCTGTTCAGCTCAGAAACAAAAAGTTATAAAGATAATGTAACAATTAAAAGAAAAAGAGGTGTGATACACACTTTTAATCCCAGCACTCAGCAGGCAGAGGCGGGGGGGGGGGGGGGGGGGGGGGGGGGGGGGGGGGGGGGTAGGGGGGATAGAAACTCTATCTCAAAAACAAAAACAAAACAAAACAACAACAACCAAGCCAAACTAAACAACAAACTAAAACCCAAAGCAAACAAAACCTCCTTTAGTGCTGCCTGGAGATTACAGGTAGAGGGCAGGCCCGCACTCAGAATCTCAGCATTTCAAAGAGCTTGAACCATAGGGTGTCTACACTGCATTCAAGAGGGAGCCCTGGCTGATAGCAGAGCCTTGAGATAGGCCAACTCTTCTGAGGAGTCTCTGGACCCACCACTGAGGCTGTGCCATTCTCAAACCGGCCTGTCGCACACAGAGGGTTACCTTCAGCTTTTTCTCTTTCTCCTGCACCACTGCCCGGATGATGCTGAGGGAGGTGTAGGTGAAGCTCAGCATGAGCAGCAGAGGAAGCTGGTACTGGATGGCGATGAGGAATGGATCAGAGATGTACGGTGGGAACGGGAACCTCTTGGTGATCACACTGAGCTTCTGGAACAGCTGGTGCGCAGAGGCGTTGGCATGGTAATGCATGATGGCTTTGTCTACAGCATGTTGCACTGCCAGGAAGCCCTCACGGATGTACCCTGAGTCCAAAAACAGAGGAACACTGTGTCATGGCGCTGCTCACTAGAGAGGGATGCGCTTTGAACAGACAGGACTTTTCTGGGTCCACAGAGGTAGGGCCAAGGAGGCAAAGGGTAACTGATACCCCACTCTGCGGACCACTAATAGCATCCGACACCATTCAGAGATTCCCAGGGAAAAGAGAATGTTTGCCACATATTGCCACATATCACAGTAGAGGTGATACTTCTACTCCATAACTAACACAACCCACACATAATCACAAACATGATCATAGTTTAAAAATAGCTTAATATGGGACTAGGGAGACAGTTTAGTAGGTGAGAGCACTTGTTACATAAGTGTGAGAACCTGAGCCGGGCCATGGTGGTACACGCTTTTAATCCCAGCACTTGGGAGGCAGAGGCAAGTGGATCTCTGTCAGTCTGAGGTCAGCCTGGTCTACAAGAGCTAGTTCCAGGACAGGCTTCAAAGCTACAGAGAAACTCTGTCCTGAAACCTCTCCCCGCCCACAAAAAAGAGAATCTGGGTTTGGATCCCCAGAACCCTCATAAAAGCCTACCATGTACATGCGAACTGTAGGGGGAAAGGGCCAGCCAAAGAAACCCACCCTGGCCCTAAAACAACAGTCAGTGAAAGAAACACACTTTAGCCCTGAAGCCAGAACCAAAGAAATACACCTGATTCTGAAACCAGGGTCAAAGATACATACTTTGGCCCTAGAACCAGAGCCAGTGAAAGAAACCCAGTTTGTCTCTGAAACCAGAGCCAAATCTGCCCCTGAAAACCAACCAGATCTGAGCTCAAGGGACTGAAATCTGACCAAGTCCCACTCTGAAAATCTCCCTGGAAAAACTCCGCCCCTAAGAAGTCCTACATAAGCCCTGTGGTTGTTCAGTTTGTGGCTGCCCCTTTTCCACCCTGGCAGAGGCAGACACTCTCCTGAATTCTTCCCTCCCAGTAAATCTCTTGAATGAGGGTGGGTGAAGACCTTTTGTCTGAGCTGAGAGGGAGTGAGAGGAGCAGGGCTGTGTAGTCACAGACTTTCACTGGGGAAGCCCTTCCCCTAGCAGAGCAGAGCTGTTATGCTCTTATGCTACAGAGCTTTGTAACAACTCCAATGGGGAAGTCCTCTCCTGCTGGAGCAGAGCTGTTACATTGGGGAAACCTTCCCTAGAGCAGGGCTGTCAGCTGCTATGCTTACTGTGTCCTGTACTATTTCCTGGCTCCCAACTGCCAGAATATTCTCCCACCTGTGCTGTAACACTCAGTATTCCCTGGCCCCCGACTACCAGAATACTTCTCTCCCTGAGCTGTAGCACTAGGATTCCTTGGCTCCCGACTGCCAGGATCCCTTTCCATCTGAGCTGCAAAGCTTACACTAACCACGCCCATGGCACAGGTTACCAAGTGCTGCCATTCTTCTGTCTCTGGTTTTATGACTGTAATGTCACTGATAAGTGTCAAGGCCAGTGCTGGTGCAGCAATAATTCTCATCATTACAAGGACACAGCGAATGCTGTCCTCATTGGAAAGACAGACAGGCCCAGGAAGCCACAGAGCTAGTGAGGGGTTCAGGTGAGCATGGGACACCATAAACTTTGTCTTCGAAGTCAAACTTAGTCACCACGACAGTATGGTTTCCCCCACATATAACTGCCTGCTACTTGCTGGCGCATTGTTTCCTCAGGAGACTATCAAGTGATGCAGCCATTTTTATCATTACAACTTTGTGGGGACTTGATGGTCTAAGCAGTGGTTCTTCATGGTCTGCAGCTACTCTGTTGGGGGTCACACGTCAGATATCTCGAATATCAGATATTTACACTGTGATTCATTAACAGTAGCAAAATTACAGTTATGAGAAGCAATGAAGTAATTTTATGGTTGGGGTCACTACATGAGGAACTGTATTAAAGGGATGCAGCACGAGGAAGGTTGAGAACCACTGGTCTAAGGCATGAAGCCATCACTCTGTAATCTAATCTACCACTTCCCCACTGGAGGAATGTTGTGGGTTATCTTGTTCTTTCAGAGTATTCTGGGCACAGCCTTTCATTTAATTTAATTTTTTTTAAATGAGAATGGGGTATTTGGGAGATATATGTTTATGTACCACGTACATGCCTGGTCAACTGAAACAGGAGTTACATAAGGTTGTTAGCTGCCATGTGAGTACAGGGAATCAAATATGGGTCTTCTGGAAGAACAGTCAGCGCTCTTAACTTTAGCCATCTCATCACCCCTGGGGACATATACTTATCAGGATGCCGTCAGTGAGTCTGAGGCATGGACATCTGGGACAAAAGTGAGATTAGAACTGACCTGCCTGGCACCAATGTTGTAACCTTCCTACCTACTTCTGCGGCTTTTACAAACTCCTAAACAACTTGGGGAAGTCTTTCAAGGGTTTGAACAACCACGTCTGGCTGACATTTTCCCTTTGTCAACTGCTGCAGATATTTTTCAGAGTCTTCTATTAGTGATTGGGCTTTTTCTTCTGGGGGCAATATTTTGAGTTTGCACTCATTGATATCTGTCAGCCTTTCCTCTAAGATTTAAATTTTTACTTTTTAAAAAATTTTTTCTTAAAGATTACTTTATGTATTTGGATGTTTTGCCTGCACGCCTGTCTGCGCATCACATGATTGCTGGTATCTGCAGAGGCCAGAGGACATGGGATTCCCTGACACTGGAGCTACAGTTATCAGACATCACGTGGGTGCTGGGTATTCACCCAGGGCTTTCACCTCTGAGCCATCTCTTTAGCCCCAGGCTTTTGTTTTGTTTTGTTTTTGAGAGAGGATCTCTTAGTTGTCCTGGAACTTACTATGTAGATCAATCTGACCTCCGACTCAGAAATCTGCTTGTCTCTGCCTCCCAAGTACTGGGATCCGAGGTGTGGACCACCATCCCTGGTTTAAAGAGATATTTTCTACTGCTTTCAGGAAACAAGACAGAAACAAACCAACAAGACAGGCTTGAGGAGCTACACGGTAGCATCTGTCAGCCAGCGTGTCCAGCTGGTTGACATGGCAACTGATGTGGTAGCTGGCTGCAGCTTCTCCTGAGCTCTAGGTCTACTCACTGGTGTAGAACCTCTCTCACTCTATCGCTCCTTGTTCATTTTAGTTCATTTTCCAGATTTAAGACCCCAACCCAGAGTGTTAGCCTTAGGATGGGTCCTAGAACCAGTGAGAGGTGTCTCTAAATGCTGCTCGTCAGATGCCTCCTGCCTGCCAGGTGTACATTCTGAGTCCTGTTCCCCAGAGAGACCTGCAGAAGACAGTGTTCTCCAGAACTTGTGGACATCTGCCAGTCTTGGTCGGACTGAGCTATTTTTCAACCTGGATCATCGGTCCAAGCCACCTCTTACCTCTCTCTAGCTGGGTCCAAGATGTTCCTGTGCTTCAGAACAGACAGACCTATGAACAACAGAAAGCTCCACCACACAGACCACAGTATGCATAGACAGGGAACTGGAATAATCAACATGAACTTCTATGCAAGTTACTGAGTTAAATCAAGAACCTGCAGCCTTTCAAAATGTTATAAAATCAAACACAGAGAAGGCCAGGGAAGGGATACAAAAAAACAAGCCTGAAAAGTTGGTTAAAATGAGGCTTTTAAAAACCTGAGTGACAGCTGAGTGGTGGTGGCACATGCC
Source organism: Microtus ochrogaster (assembly GCF_000317375.1). Taxonomy (NCBI): domain Eukaryota; kingdom Metazoa; phylum Chordata; class Mammalia; order Rodentia; family Cricetidae; genus Microtus; species Microtus ochrogaster. The sequence continues at coordinate 3,678,654 of NC_022014.1, forward strand.
TTAATTCCAGCACATGGGAGGCAGAGGCAGGGGGATCTCTGTGAGTTCGAGGCCAGCCTGGTCTATAGAGTGAGTTCCAGGACAGCCAAGGCTACCTAGAGAAACCCTGTCCAAAAAACACAAGACACAAAAACCCGAGTGATGAATGTTTCACTCAAGGACCCATGTCTTCTGAAGTGGGGGCGGGATGCCACTCTTTCAAAGGCTTAGACTTAACCTTTAGGAGCCAGCTTTATTGAGTGTTTTTCCCTTCACAATTGAGAAGTTTATAAAAACTAATTTCCTGGCTGGGCAGCGGTGATACACGCCTTTAATCCCAGCATTCAGGAGGCAGCGGCAGGCGGATCTCTGTGAGTTCAAGGCCAGCCTGGCCTACAGAGTGAGCTCCTGGATGACCAGGGCTACATGGAGAAACCCTGTCTCACCACCCCAACCCCCCAATTTTTTTCTGTAGAGAAGGTGAGGTGGTTTGGACTCTTAGAGTGATCAGGAGTTAGCAACCTGGGGTTAGAACTATGGTCCCTAAGTGTCTCTCACCTGGCTCACCGCCATCAGGTGATGATGGTTCCCTTGGCCCCGGGCTTGGGAAAAGTGGGAAAAGAGAAGTGGTGTGCCAGCCTTCCTTCTCTCTTAGGAAATCATTTCCTGTTTGCGTCCACATGTAATTTCTTTGCGTGTAACTGAAGCGTAGGTGGTATTTTACCTGTGAAAACAGAAGAGAAAATCAACCATTCTGAAGGATTCATCTGGAAGAGTAGAGGCCAGAGTGCCCCGAGGGTATGTTTCCTCACGAGGATGGTGTCACCAGGAGCTTATCATGCCCTGCCCTGCAATTACCCCAACTGCCTCAAAACATCAGAGGGAGACAGTCTTTATTTTTTTTTCTCTTCTAGAGACAGGATTTCTCAGTATCTACAGAGCCAGTCTTGGAACTAGCTCTGTAGACCAGGCTGGCCTCGAACTCAAAGAGATCCACCTGTCTCTGCCTCCCAAGTGCTGGGATTAAAGGCCTGTGCCACTACCTACATTCTTTTTTTTTCATGATTTATTTATTTTTATTTAATGTGCACTGGGTTTTGCCTGCATGTATGTCTGTGTGAGGGTGTTGCGTCCCCTGGAACTGTAGTTGTAAGTTGTCATGTGGGTGCTGGGAATTCAACCTGTGTCCCCCAGAAGAGCAGCCAGTGCTCTTACTGCTGAGCTCTCTCTCTCCAGCCCCAGAGGCAGTTATTCCTCCCAGCAGGGACACAGGGATACACAGGATACTTATGCGATGTTGTAGCTACTTCTCTTCCGTTACTCAGCAACATGAATACTTTTTTTTTTCTTTTTTTAGACAGGGTCTCACTGTCTATCTCTGGCTGGCCTAGAACTTGCTATGTAGACCAGGATGGTCTTGAACTCACGGAGATCCATCTGCCTCTGTCTCTCAAGTGCTGGAATTAAAGGCATGCACCACCATGCCCAGCAATATCACATTTTCAATGGCTGGGTACCACCATCGTGTGAGAGAGTTGCTCAGTTTTGTTTTCCTAAGGCAGAGTTTCTCTGTGTAGCAGTGGCTGCCCTACAACCTGCTTTGTAGACCAGGCTGGCCTCAAACTGACATAGATCCACCTTCCTCTGCCTCCCGAGTGCTGGGGTTAAAGGCCAAGCCACCACCGCCCCATCAGTTTGCTCAGTTCTAAAACCATCTAGAAAGCAAAGAGCTTCCTTCATTTTTTTAAAGCTATATTTAAGTCCAAAACACCAATTTTCTTCCTTATCCTAGTTGCTTTTTTATCCAAAGAGGCCCAGAGACCTTTTATAAAATGCAAAAGTTAAGTGATTGTCCATGGGCTGGTAGATTTTTAAAAACTGTCCTGGATTTATAGGTTAACATCACCAAGCTCCCTCAGACGGACTGAGTACCACAGTTCCCAGGGACAGCTTAAGGTTGACTCTTAGGCAGGGGGCAGTTGAGAAAAAGCATCCTTATTTGCAAGCATAGTGAGTAGTGAGGGGAAATGAGGCTCAGCACAGTGTGTGTGTGTGTGTGGGGGGGAATCAAAGCCTCACCGCCAGCGGCAGGGGGTCCTTGCTGTGGTTGAAGGTGTGCTCGAATACCACAGCTGCCAGCACGTTGGAGGAGCGGTTGTCATACCGAATGTAGTCCTCAAAGTCCTTCTCAGAGGAAAAGCCATGCACTGTGGACAAAGCAGCAAACCACACATTGCCTAATCATCCCTGCTCCTTGAGAAGCCTGGGAAGGCCAGGACACTTCAGATAAAAGACAGCACACTGACAAGGCTGTCAAAAGCTGTGGGAACCCTCAAGACTAGAGTGGCTTTTGTCTTGGCAGAGATTTAAGCTGCTGCGGACAGTAGAACTGCTCAGTCAGAGAAGCCCTGGGTAGCACTTAGTCTTCCTGCTGCAGTCTGAATCAGGCTGGAATACCAGGCCGGCAGCAGGGCCAAGTCACAGAAACCTGTAACAAAACAGGGCCAGGGACTGCAGTCTATGGCAACAGCCCCACTTAATCCCCCAATCACGGCAAGTCTTATTTTATTCATTTATTTATTGTTTTTTTAAAAATATTTATTTATTTATTATGTATACAATACTTTGTTTGTGTGTATGCCGGTAGGCCAGAAGAGGGCACCAGACCTCATTACAGATGGTTGTGAGCCACCATGTGATTGCTGGGAATTGAACTCAGGACCTTTGGAAGAGCAGGCAATGCCCCATTTATTTATTGTTTAAGACAGGGTTTCTCTGTGTAACTCTGACTGTCCTAGAACTTACTCTGTAGACCAGGCTGGCCTTGAACTCACAGATCCACTTGCCTCTGCCTTCCAAGTGCTGGATTTGAAGGCATGCGCCACTATGACCAGTATGGCAAGCTTTAAAAATTAGAGTTACTCAAATGACCTCTGTCCCCTGACCCTCCTTTTAAGTACAGAGCTTTGTTGTAATCCTTTGGTGGGGTGAAACAAGCTATAGGCAGTCTATGCCAACAGGAAGAGGGAAAGGGACAATAGCTTTATCTTGAAAGCAAAGATACAGAAAAGAAGGCTAGCACACATTACCCGGGTGGCTCCCTCCACAGGCCTCCTATGACTTAATTCAGAGGTGTCCCCTGAAACCCACCCCAGGAAGGTTGTTGGTACCATGTACTCAAACTGTGCTCTGCTCTCTCAGAATTAAATGGCTTTTCTGGACTGGGCCCACCCAGCTGCTCGCTATCACTAGGTGCGACCGTGGAGCCAGATATGACCAACACTAACTACCACACGTTTCTTCATTGGTCCCCTCAGCATTGGACAGAGGGGAGGCCGGGCTCTTGAGCCTCACTGTGTACTGAGATAAGGTAGTCCAGGGATTAATAAAGGTATTTAGCCAACATGATGAGTTTCTGAGTGTGGACTCAGCTTTTCCTGTGCCCTGGAGGAGGCAACACTGTCACAAAGACCCAAACCACAAGCCCCTCCCAGGTCTCACCTTTCATGCTGATCACTAGCTCCCTTTGCACGGTCTCCGTGATGGTCCTGGCAGCATCACTGTGGGAAGGGATGTAGGCGAGCTCCCAGTTCCCACCAGGAGGATGGAATGTGAAGAACAGGGGCAGCTGCTGGATGGACTGGCCCGGGTAAACTGTGGCATTGGGCACATTCTCTGACTGGATTTTCAAGCGTAGCCAAATCAGGATCCCGGAAAACAGGAGGGGCAGGAAGAGTTCCAAGACTGTCACTAGAACTTTCCGCTTCTACAAGAGAAACGACCACCCTGTGGACTGCAGCAAATGTTCCGTCCTTGAGAGCTTTCCCTGGGCATCCAATGGACGATGGCCACCCTTCCTCGGGCCTGGACTCACCTTCAGAGTATAGTTCTTCCAGAGTAGGAGCGCCAGCTGCCGCAGCACTGCCATCTTCCTGCAGGCACAGGGCCAACACCAACCAAAGGCTCAAAGATGGAAAACTAAAGTGCCATGGAAACACAGACCAATCACCTTGGGAATTGCTACAAGCTCTTTTCCTCCGTATTTTCTCACCTTCCTTTCTGCCACCTTAATCCCAAACACTCCCTTGGAAGGAAGCATGCCATCCTGATGCTCCAGACACACCATATCCAGAGACAATGCACATGCTTTGGGGCAACTGCCATCTTTTTCAACAACATGCTTTACTAATTCTATTTATTCACTTTTGTGTGTATGTGTGTGTGCACATCCAAGTGCCATGGTGTATGTGTGGAGGTCAGAGGACAACTTGTCAGAGTCTGTTCTCTCTTCCACCATGCAAGGCTGGAGGATCAAACTCAGGTCCTCAGGCTTGGAGCCAAACTGCTCTCCCCACTGGGCTCTTGCCCACCCAACAATAAGCTTTTTATGTGCTCTCCACTGCTGCTGCTGTGCTTTATCATTGTTCCAATGCTTTGGTTACCATGCATGTCCCATCTAATCACAAAATAATGCCTTTTCCTTAACCAATGTAGAATCAGTAAAAGGAAATTCAAGGCTGGAGAGGGGGTTTAGCAGGTAGAAGTGCTTGCAGCCAAGCTTGGCACCGGGTTACTGGGACACAGGTAAAGGTGGAAGGAGAGAACAGATTCCCACACATGTACCATGCCATGTGTGTACACACACTAAATTAATCAACTAAAAAGAAAACTCAACTTGGTGTCCTGGCTACAGGTAGATTGTAGGACTTGAGAGGACTGTGAGGAGGAAGGGAAAAGCAGAGGCCTAGGACTGGAGCCTTCAGTGGCTTTGCTGACCCAGGAGCCCAATGGGTCAGGAGTGTGTAAGTCAGGCATTCTCTCTTGAATCTAAGGCCAGTTTTTCCTATTGCTATTAGAAATACTGGAGCCCAGGGTTTCACTGCACATGGCCCCTCTCTCCCTCACACCCCCCTTATGAGACAGGGTCTTGCTCTGTAGCTCAGGCTGGTCTCACTAGGTAGCCCCAGGCTGCTGTTGACTCATAGTGATTCTCTGTCTCAGTCTCCTGACAGAATTATAGACACATGCCATCATACCAGACATAAGAAATTCATCCTAAAAGTACTTCTCCTACATTAAACATAAATCTAACATAATTCTGGCACCCACAACCAGAGGAAAAGTCTACAGAGAGTTTATCAAACACAGGCAACAGCAAAAACAACATTTATGAAGGTTGTCAACTTCAGACAAAGTTACTGCCTTTCAGCTACCAGAAGCAGAGACATTGAGCTGCTAACCTGGAAAAGTAGGTGGTCCGAGTGAGCTCAGGTAAGGCTGGCAACACCCAGTCAGGAGGATCCCATTCAGCAACTGAAGGCAAGGAGGTCCAGATGTGAAGACCGGCAGGAAGGGAAGGAACGGAGCAGCGGGGCTCCTGAGAGCTGCAAGCCGAGAGAGAAGCACTTCCCAGCTCAAGTCTCCAAGTGGGGAAAAGTCTTGGTGACTCACAGTGGGGACTTTAGTTCAGTTAATGAGCTCTATGGGCATGGCTAATACTAACCAAACACCAACTCTTAGTCAGATGAGGGCAAAACAGGGTATATTGATAATTCATGAGTCACTCATTAATGATCAAAAGCTAACATGCTTCTAATATGAATAGCTGCAGACTATAAAATATATGGGATAAAGAGGTTTTTTGTTTGTTTTAAAGAAACCCTAGCTGGGTAGTGGTGGTGCACACCTTTAATCCCAGAACTCAGGAGGCAGAGGCAGGTGGATCTCTATGAGTTCCAGAACAGCCAAGGTTACACAGAGAAACCCTGTCTCAAAACAAACAAACAACCCCCCCAAAACCAAAACCAAGAAAAAAATCCTTATTTTTACTTTTACAGTAAAATATTTCCATAAAGATCTTTCCAGGGCTGGAGAGATGGCTTGGAGGCTAAGGCTGCATGCTGCTCTTGGAGAGGTCAAGTTTGATTCCCAGCATGTACTCTGGACTCCAGTACAGGGATTCAGTACCCGAGGCCTCTGTGGGCACCGGTACTCTAGTGCACATACCCTCACAGATACACACAATTTAAAACACAGAGGGAAATCTAAAACAAACCCTTTATTTTAAAAACTAAAAATCTGGCTGGGTGATGGTGGCGCATGCCTTTAATCCCAGCACTCGGGAGGCAGAGGCAGGCGGATCTCTGTGAGTTCAAGACCAGCCTGGTCTACAGAGCTAGTTCCAGGACAGGATCCAAAGCCACAGAGAAACCCTGTCTCAAAAAACCAAAAAAAAAAAAAACCCTAAAAATATTACCTTTTTAAAACAGATATTAAATGGCACTAAATATCTTGCCTTAAAACATAAATTCAAAATTCATGCATTAAAGGTAGTATAGAAATTTCACAAATAATTTAAAATGGAATTGTTTTTGAGACAGAGTCCTACAGTTAGCTAAGGTTGGCCTCAGAAGAGTGGTATCAGTCTCCTGACTGAGACATGAGCTACCATACCCACTTTAAAAATATGACTTTTAATGACAAAAAAAAACCTATAACCACCAACCATCAAAACCTAAACAACAGCAAGTAAAACCTCCTATCAACAATGTCTTAAAAACAGTTATGATGATTGATAAAGGAGCAGCAATTTAATGACATTCGTTAAGGCCCGCGGTGAGTTTTTAATTTTTAACGTTAACACATTTTTAGTTATTTATCCTGTGTGTATGTGTGTGTGTGTGTTGTTCGTGGGTGTAGGTCAGAAGACAACTTAGGGGAACAATTCTTTCCTTTTATGCCAGCTCTAGAGATCAAACTCAGGTCACAGTGTTTAACAGCAGTGCCTTTCCCTGCTGAGAATTTCACCACCCCAGATTTGTGTTTATGAAAGGTTTTCATAACAGTCCATCTAAAAGGGAGACCAGATGGCTCTGGTCAAAGCTAATCCAGACCAGCAGCTAGCTTAACCTAGATGAACTTTCTCCTTCCACCAGAGAGGAATATGAAAAGGTCACAGTTCAGAAAGGTTTTGGGGCTCAGGATGTAGCTCGGCTACCTGCCTGGCAAGCATCAGAGCACTATGGGCTTAATCCCACGCCTGTATAAACTCAGCGTGATGGCAAATGCCTGTAATCTTAGCTCCTGGTAGGCAGGATGATCAAAAGCTCAAATTCAATCTCCTCCACCACACAGTAAATACAAGGTCAGCATGAGCTACATCCGACCTCGTTTCAAAAAGGAAATAAAATGATCTTCTGGTTAAAGAAGTATATGGCTAGCCGGGTGGTGGAGGCGCACGCCATTAATCCTAGCAGGCGGATCTCCGTGAGTTTGAGGCCAGCTTGGTCTACAAGAGCTAGTTCCAGGACAGGCTCCAAAGCTAGAGAAACCCGTCTTGAAAAACAAAAACAAAAAACAACAACAATAACAAAAAAGTTTTTTTATTTTTTGGCTATTGTTCAAGAATATATAACACTCTCTTGCTTATTCCCATTCCTTTCAGGCCCAGAGCAGCAAAGGCCACACAGTTTAGACACCTAGGCAAACTGCAGAGGCAGCACCAGAAACTGACCTTAGTCCCAGGCAAGGCTGGCTGAAGGTGTTGCTCCAAGGTTACAGGTGAAGTGGCCTGGCAGCAGCAGTGCTACACACACAACTCTGGGGTGGAGCCAGTGGGTCCCCGGAGAAGAGCAGTAGCCCTAGGGAGCAGGAATGATGAGATCTCGAGGGACATCTGGAGGAACCTGGGGCTCACAGGCATGACTCTCTGGCACCTTTGGGTAGATGAAGGGTGTTTAAGTTTAATTTGAAAAATAACCACAAAACAGCTACCAAGTTAGAAAGTAAGAGAGCAAAACGTGTTCCGAGGATGTTTCTCAGGGAGCACAGATCAGTGGCTAGCACTTGCCTGACACTCACGGACACACCAAACAGGATAGTGCTAAAACAGACCAGCTGCATAACAGAGAGGTGCAGATTTACACATATATCCACAGCTGTGCCTGGCACTTTATGCTGATGGCCTCCTAATGTGGCCCGGGTTCCTAGTATTATCATCCTTCCCAGACCGAGACCAAAAGGAAGTACTGGCCAAGACCAAACTGCAAGTAAGCTGTGTCAGCACTTGAACCTCAGCCTGTCTTGACAGCCTCGAAATCTGAGCTCTTAGGCCCTGCATGCCTCTATCCTTTATACACAGGATAAACATATACCATGTATATGTTACATATTTATATATAAAGCATATATATCTTTTATATTCTAGTCACGGTGAGCATCCTTTGTGCCACCACCACCCGGCAATCCTTCTAACATCTTCATCTATCACTCCTAGAATGCAGCATTAGTCAGCCACCACCTCTTTAGTGCCTTAATTTGTTCCCATTCCCCTCAATACCGTTTACTGCTTTGCCCTTGCTAAGCCTTATCTGAAGTCTCAATGAAGGCTACATTCACACTTGTGCATGTTCTATTTGAGCAAAGGCATTTAAAGGAGGAGATCCTGGAATTACAAAATCTGGAACACTTTCTGGTTACGAAAGCCAATGCATGCAAGAGAAGGAAGTTAAAGTTCCTCAACGCACTTAACACTTGAGTGGCACTGGAGATACTCAGAAGTGGTGATGGCTGAGAGCTGAGCCTAACCTCAGGGGAGGAAACGACTGCCAGCTACTCTAAGGCAAACACCAAGAGCTGGTCACTTTAGCCTCCCCACTCCCTGCAAGAATCCTCTAAGAAGGTCCCACTGAAGAGGGCTCAGCCTGATCCTGAGGAAACAACGAGAAAGAAAAGGCAGCCCCCACCCTGGCAAAAGCTTGTTTGCTTCCAGTTAAAATATCAAACATTGCACAAGGCAATGAGTATTTCAATGTTTGTATTAAAGTGGACAATCAAATGGTTATGTATAAAGCAAGTGCTGATTTCTGAGAACTCTGCTGGCAGGCCACAGGAGTCCTGTAAAATGGTCTTTCTCACAATTGCTCTTAGCTTAGGGACTATGGGTTGTGACAGTCCCTGCGCACTATGGTGCCTCTAATCAGCAGCATCTAGAAGAGTCCCAGCCAGTGCCAGGGGTAAAACTAGTGCAAGCCACGGTGGCAGCTACACAGAACCCTACCATCTGGTTTCTTTGTTCCACATAAATATCTGCGAACACGGAGCAGAGCAGGGCCAGTGCTTTGGAGAGCGTGCTAAGGGGCCTTCAAAACCAGTAAATCACGACAGGGACAACCCTTTGCACCATGTGTCTGTCATGTCCTCAGGACTGGTGTATCTCCCTCCATGAAGTCACAGGCCTCGAGAAGAAAGAAACCCTAATAAGGCCACAAATAGGCCGCTGAGATTGCTCAGAGAAAGCTGATGACCATGGTGCTTCATATGCTGCACAGGTGTGTGACACAGAGGTGTCCTGGTGGGCAGCGCTGGCCACACTTCGTGTTCTTCCTTCAACTTGAGGAATTGCTTTGCCCTACTTGAGATGCTTTTAGGAAAGCATTTTATTACCAGATCTGGAGAATTCCCAGCAGTCAGCCAGGACCAAAGGTCTGTGTGTATATAGAGAATGCTCACAGACTCTGTGGCTTTTTAAGATACACAAAGCAGAAAACATTTATTCATTCAACAAACATTTGCCAAATGCTTACTGCGATGTGTATTGGTACAACATGCTAAGGCTTTACTAATGGACACATAATGTTCTTACAGTTTATAGTCTGTAATACTTCTCTCTCTTGTAACTGTTGAAATTAAATTAAGCTAAGGCAGGTAGTTAGGGTTTCTGTTGCTGTGAAGAGACACCATGACTATGGCAACTCTTATAACAAAAAACATTTAATTGGGGCTGGTTTTCAGTTCAGAGGTTTAGACCATTCCATCATGGTGGCACAGACATGGTGCTGGAGAAGAAGCCAAGAATTCCACATCTGGACCAGCAGGTAGAAGACATAGTGACCCACTGGGCCTAGCTTGAGCTTCTGAAACCTCAAAGTACACCCACTTCCTCCAGCAAGGCCAACCTATTCCATTAAGGCCACATGTCCTAATCCTTTCAAATAATGCCACTCCCTATAAGCCATTTTCATTTAGACCACCAGAGATAATATCACACAATCCTGGAGAAGACAGGAATTAATTGTACGTATGTTGACAGATGGAGGGCTGGGTGACCATGGTGCTCTGGCTGCTTCATCCTGAGGAATTACCAGAGGATCCCGGAGAAATGGAAGGATATTGGTGGAAGAGTTACCCTGAAATTGAACATGAGCCTGACAGTAGCAAACAAAGAGACACAGATGAAAACAGACCCCAAGGCTTAAATTCTTAAAATTAAAAAAAAATTCTTTTCAAAGATAGGGTCTGTCTCGTATGTAATTCTGGTTGTTATAACTCAGTGTGTAGACCAGGCTGGCCTCAAATTCAGAGAGATCCACCTGCTTCTGCCTTCCAAGTGCCAGCATTAAACCATGTGCTACCATGCCTAACGTACACAAAGCTTTGGATTCTGCCCCAAGAAAGCATTGACAGGCACATGTATGTATGTGAGCTAAAGCATACATAGCTCATGTCTGCTCTGACTCTGTTCAGTCTTTCTCTGAGGCTATTTAAACACTGGCAAATGTCAAAGGCAATGGATTCTGCAGATGGAAACCGCATCATGAGTAAAAGGGAGAAGAAGAGGCACATTTTTAGGATATGGCCCTCATCTGTGAAGCTCACCAGCTGTTTTCTAGTAGGGTGAACAAGGCAGTACATGGCAGTGGAGGGGTAGTGAGCAATTTCCTTGTATTCCCTAAAATAAGAAAAAAGCTTCATGAATATTTAATACATGATGGACCCTGGTTTTGTCAGTTGTGAGGCAGTGGCTGTGGGTCCTGATAGTGAGCCCGTTACATGGGTGGTGGTAGGGCCTCTCTCAGGAGTTTATTTAAGCATCTCAGACATAAAGTGTATATGTTTCAAGATATCATTTTTAAAATTTATTATCTATATGGCGCTCTGCCCCCACATATGCCTGTAGGCCAGAAAAGGGAACCAGATCTCATTACAGATGGTTGTGAGCCACCATGTGGTTGGTTACTAGGAATTGAACTCAGGACCTCTGAAAGAGCAGCAAGTGCTCATAACCTCTCAGCTATCTCTCCAGCCTTCAAGATATCATTATTTAAAAAAAAAACAACGGGTATCACGGTTGTGGTTTTTAAAAAGAGGGCCAGAGAAATAGCACAGTATATAAAGGCTCTTGCTCTAACCCTGGTGACCTGCCCAATCCTTAGACAAGAAAGATGGAATAAACTCTCATAAATTGTCTGTCCTTTGATCTTCCCACACGTATGCACATATGTGCACACATACACACAAACGAATGTAATAAGCGTTTAACAGAGTCTACCCAAAGGTTTCCAAAGTTTTGTAGTTATCTGGGAAGTGACGACAAGCACCTCCAGGGTTCACTGGTTAGTGTGGGACTTACTGGGGAATTATGGAGTTCTTTGACAAAATTTCAATCTTAGATACTTTTAAAATTTTTAAATAACAAGTAAGTGCAACAATGCATGAAACTGCCTAAGTGAGGGGAGGGCAGAAAGATGGTTCAGCAATGAAGAGTACTGCTTGCTCTTGCAGAGGACCAGGTTCGGATCCCAGCACCCATGGGACAGCTCACAATGTTCTGTAATGCAATGTTCTCTAGTTCTAGGGGGTCTGATGTCTGCTGCTGGCTTCCGTGGGCACCAGGTCTACGCATAGTGCACAAACATTCATACGTATAAAATAAAAATAAATATTTAAAAAATAAATAAACAGGCTGAGGAGATGTTATTGGGTAAACGGCCTGTTATGTAAGCAGAAGAACCCGAGTTCAGACTCAGCACCTATGTGAAAAGCTGGGCATGAGTATGTGTGTCTGCAACCCCAGCACTGAAATGGGAGCCAGGGCAGGAGGGGGTGCAGGGACAGGAAACTGCTGGAGCTTGCTAGGCAGCCAATCCAGCCAAATTAATGTGCTCCAGGTTCAATGAAAGAGCCTGTCTCAAAAAATAAGGTGGAAGCCGGGCGGTGGTGGCGCACGCCTGTAATCCCAGCACTCGGGAGGCAGAGGCAGGCGGATCTCTGTGAGTTCGAGGCCAGCCTGGTCTACAAAGGGAGTTCCAGGACAGGCTCCAAAGCTACAGAGAAACCCTGTCTCGAAAAACCAAAAAAAAAAAAAAAAATAAGGTGGAGAGCAACAGAGGAAGATACGTCTGGCCTACACACACACACACACACACACACCCCTATGGATATACCCTCCTTGAAAAAAACCCTCTCCCTCAGAAAACCCCCACATGCAAACCTGTCCCTTCAAGGAAAAGATGACAAGATATGAGAATCATAACTATCAAACAATTCATGCTAAGAATAGAAATCTAGTGAGCATGAATGTCTGAACACAGATGTGCCGTGGTTTGGATCTTGTGTGTCCCCTGAAGGCTCATATGTTAAAAGCTGAGTTCCAAGCTTGATACTATTGGCAGAAACTTTAATAGGTGGGGCCTGGCAGGAGGTCTACATCACCAGAACATCTGTGAGAACTCTTTCTGGACACAACCATGTGTGTAGTTTTCATTTGCCATGTTATTCCCCACCATGGTGTGCAGCCTTACTATAGGCTGCAAGACTATGGCCAATTATCATGGGCTGAAACCTCTAAAACTATGAACCAAAGCAAGTCTTTTTCAAAAAAGCTGCCTCAAGAATTTGTAAAAGCAATAAAAAGTTGATAAGCATAAGACAGTTCACAATCACACGATATTGCCACAGCTGCTGTATGAGTGCCACATATAAAGGTAGACACCACAAAATATTCAAGACCAGAATTTGCATCTTTCCTTTTGCCTGTAAACACGCACCAACCCAAATCTGCCCAGAGCATTTGTGTGGCAGGTAAATGAGCTCAGACCCAGAAGCACAGCATCTGTGCCTACACAAGGTTTATCATGCTCACATAAGCTCAACAAGACCTGGTTCCTGAAATGAACAGAACAAGAATGTTCACGCACTAGGACATGAGTTTCACTTCAGCGATCTGAGTCTGATCTCATGCCTTTTCCTGTACAAGGCGTGTTTATACTATAATTTTTGTTCTGTTACTATATTGGAAATGTTTTCATCATGTTAACTTTACCTTTATCTCTTTGCTTTTTTATTTTTTGAGACACAATTTCTCTGTGTAGCCCTGGCTGTCCTGGAACTTGTTCTATAGACCAAGCTGGCCTCAAACTCAAAGATCCACCTGGCCCTGCCTCTCAAGTGCTGGGATTAAAGGCGTGCGCCACCACTGCCTGGCCTCACCTTGTATCTCTCTAAAAGTCCACATTCATCTATAATTCTGGATTCACTTGTTAGGATTTATTATTTGACTCTCTCTATATATGGACACTCTCAAATTCTTTTCTATATAGCAGTACACAAGGAAAGTGTATGGGGATGATTTGCTTACACAGTGGTCCTTATGCAAATGAGGTGATCATGGCCTACAAAGCTGTGTCTTAGAGCTCTAGGAAGCCAAGTCTGAGACTGGGTGATTCGTTCTGCAGGCCCAGGTAGAGAGAGGACTGTACTTTCTGGAACAAACACTCACCATTATCTGGTCTATCCAGAGCTGGTGGCAGTGGTCTCCCTAGAAGAGGAAGTTCTTGGTGAGAACTGACAAGGTATATTTTAGGACAACTATGTGGCCTAAAGAAAGTTCTCTGAAGAGAATTCCACAAAGCTTATACTGTTGCTTGCTTTCCTGCCTGATTCCCATGCTGCAGCCTTGGTTTCGTTCCCTGGATAGCTAGCTTTTCTGCCTTTTTAGGCATGGGAAATGAGGTAATGAAGCAACAGGAGTCCCCAGAGAGGTAACCATGGATCTTCCGTAGCAAGCAAAGCAGCAAGGAGAGCATTATGGTCTCTGTGAAGGTGACCACGACCTGCTGACACCAGGCCTTGTGCCATTCAAGGGGAATGGGCATCAATTCATGGATGGGCCCCATGCCCTTCTCTCCACACCCAGAATGGGCCTTCAGCACTTCACCCAACGTATTGCTCCACCTGGTGAAACCCTACCGTTTCCTGGCCTACTCCGATGTCAGGTCCTCTGTAATGCTGTCTCTGGAAAGCAGGAGCTCATCATCTTAGCTGCAAAGCAGAATCTTCTAGGGCTGTTTTCTGACAGACACTGAAGCTGAGGCTCACCCATGAAGACTGTGGGCTCTGGTCTGAGCAGTTCTAACACGCAGCCTTGGTTCAGATCTCCTGCTCCTAATTGAAACCACCCCTCTGGACACCTGTGGCACCTATTCTGGATGTGCCATGTGCCACCCACCTCGTCCTTTAATAAAAATACATTATTATTTGTGCTGTGGCAGGGGGATGCTTGCACTATGGTGTCTGTATGGAGGTCAAGGACAACTTGAAGAAGTTGGTTCTCCCAGTCTGCCAGTTGGGTCATAGGGATCTAACTCAACCTATCAGATGGAACTGTCAAACGCTTTTACCACTGGTCCAAAACTGTTTCTGCTTTTTTCCAGAGTTTTTTTTGTTTGTTTGTTTGTTTTTTTGTAAATCAGTGCCATTCTAAGATCTCTATGACCAGGGACAATCCCTAGTGACTCAGAATCATGCCTGGAGCCTGGCCCATTTGAAGAGCAATAGGCATACATACCTAAGAGTTCTAGAACGTAGCTCTAGACAGACTCAGTAGCAAAGAAGCCTCCTGCCAACTGCCAGAAGCAGGGCTGGAGGAGGAACCATAGACTCCATAAAAGCCAAATTAAGCCTGTCCAGTTAAGACTAAGTCAAATAGTTTCCATGAGACTACCTGGTCAATGTAATATGGAAAGCTAGCGACTTGTCATGCTCCAAAAGGCTGTTCGCTCAGATTGGGGGTACAGCATCTTAGAGGAAGATGTTCTGTTTGCAAGGGCTCAAATGGAACCAATGTGGGTGAGGGAGATTCCCATGGCATCCATTTTTATTCACTTTTCCTCTCCCTTCCCCCTTCACTTCCCATGAGGCAAGTTTTCTAAAATGATTTCAGTCTTTTCAAGCTTAATAACGGCAACACCAAAACTTTCAGAACGAAATAAGGCTGCTTAGGAGACAAGGATGGAATTCATTTCCTTAAACTCTGCCTGGGTCTCCCTCCACATTGTTACTGCAGAGCCAACATCACTCATTCTGGAACATTTCCCCGAGGGCTCCTGATGTGCAAACACTAAGTCCCTAAACCAGGATTCAAGAACCTTCCGGGCCTGGAGACAAGGGGACAGACAGAAATACCTTCTAAGACAAGGCCCAGAAGGGCCACACACAGGAAAAGCAGGGTCTCTTAAAGCATGCAGCACCAGGGAACACCTGCCCTGGACCCAGGCTCCGAAGGGGACCCTAGCCCTCAGGTGCTGGTTGAAGTCCGGAGCGCCAGCCCCGAGACACCTGACCCTAGGCACAGTGCTGCAAGAACATAGCCCACACCGATGATTCCCCCTTCCCTGTCATGTTCTGCACACTGGGGGCTTAGCCAACTTCAACCCCAAAGCACCCGTTGAACCCTATGCTGAAGTTCGTGAAAATAAAGAGGGTGGAGCTTGAAGGACTTTGATTCAGGGGGAATCTCATCCCGCACCAGTACTGGCTGGGTGCGCCGGGAGCATTCCATCTGCCAGCTACCCCGTAGCCAAGAACGCACCGGAGGGCGGCGGCTGTCTGTCCATTTGCTGGGCCCGCATAACAATCCTGGTTGTCTGAGCAGGTTCCTGCGCGCCCAGCGGTCCTGCTATAGCGGGGACACACCCAGTCTCGCCGCCGCCGCGAAAGCGACACCCGCGGCAACACACACGGACGGTCCGGGAGCCGGCGGGGACCTGGAGGCCCCGGGCTGGGGCGCTGCCCGCAGGCAAACCGGAGACACGGGCAAGGATGAGCAAACTCAGACGCCGGCGCTAGCACGCGAGGGGACCGGTCCTAGTGGCACTCACCGACCCCCAGCGCCAGGGTGGCGGCGCTCGGCGCGGCTCTCTCGCCAGGTTCCCTCCCTTAGATTCCCGGTTCCGCTCCAGCCTCGCAGGGGCGGCTGCGGCCGGCGCTGACAGCTGAGGCCGCCCCGCAGGGAGGAAGCACCGGAGACCGGCGCGGGTGGGAGAACGCACCAGGAAGCTCCGGCTCCTCCAGGGGGGGGGAGCGGCGGATCGCGCGTGCGCAGTGGGCCGCCCCTGCAGGTGCCCCGGGTTTGCTCCCGGCCGGCTTAGCCTCGCCTAAGCTCCGGCTTCAGCGTCTGCGCAGAGCCCTGCACATGTTGCCCGGCTCTGACAGAGGGCTCTTCGCGTCGCGCGCGCGTGCACCCGCTCCTAGGTCAACATTCAGGACTGTGCGTCTGCGCAGTACTCCACGGAGGGCGCACCTCCTGCAGGCGCGTGCGCGAGTGCGGGTGGGGTGGGACGGAGCCGTACTGCGCGTGCGTGATGGGTTGCCCCTGCGGGTTTTGGGCCGCACTCCGGCGACCGAGAGTGCGGCGTCTCCTGGTCCGTGTCCGGCAGAGGGCGTTAGTCTGGGGTTCTGCTTCATCGACTGAGCGTGCGATGCCAGGGGACAGAGCCCCGGAGCCGTGGGCCTGAAGCTTGTCTCAGCACAAAAGTGTTTCAAAGCAACTGAGGCTGGAATATTAAGTAGTTCACTTTCGCGGCGGGTTTTACTATTTCAAGTTCCTCTTTCTCCCCAGGGCTCTCGCTCCATCACACTCCCATCACCAAGGGAACGTGCTACTTTCCCACTCCTGCCTGAGCAGAAGAAACCCAAGCCCTGGGGAGGTTAGGTTGAGGAACCTGACAGCGGCGACAGCGGGCAGCGAGTACAGCGAGAGTCACGACCCAGCCCAGCAGCATCGCTACGAGAACGGAATCGGAGTAGCGGGGTGGGGTGGGGCTAGGAGGAGGGAATCAGGGTTCTGGGTCCCCTCTGGGAGGGAATGGCGGTGAGATCGTAGATTCCTGGATCTAGGTCTGTGCAGCCGCGCGGCCGGCCCGTGAGAAGTGGGTCACCGGGTGGAGCGTGGGCGACTGCTCCGCGGGGCCAACAGTCGCCGCGGGTGGTCCGGCGGGTCCCTGAATGCCCGTGGCCACTGTCTGGGTGCGGGCGGTGAGTGAGGCTCAGCCTTCCCCGGCATCCAGGCTGCAGAGGTGCCTAAGGTAACCCGGGACTTCCAAGTCGAGATGCCAGTTTCACTGTGGTCACGACCTCTAGCTCTCTGAGGTCCAATATAGTTAACCCAGAAGGTGGGCTCCCAGGGAAAGAGCCCTTTCCTGACACACAGTCAATCCCCTGGATCCTAGAACACCTTCCACAGAGACAGCTCTGGCCAAGTTTGCCGGATAAAGGAGTCACTGAGACCTGACTTCAGGCCTTGAGTTCTTCAGTAGTGTAGTCAAGTCATTTTACTCTTTGGAATCTTAATTTCCAACTCCTAAAATTGAAATGGTAACAATAGCAAATTTAAAGGTTGTTGTTCCCTCCCACTCCTCGCTCTTTTTGAAAGTGAAATGAGAAAAAAAAAAAAGCATATTTAAGTGATTATAATGTCTGGCACTTAAATTCCAATTAAATGGTAGTATGATGCCTGCCTATAATAATAAACATGTGGCGGAGCAATTAATGAAGGCGGGGATTTGGATTATTAGTGTGCTGCAAGCATCTCCATCATTGCGGGATTTGGATTATTAGTGTGCTGCAAGCATCTCCATCATT